>NC_057801.1:311699358-311758705 GCF_018294505.1 Triticum aestivum
AAACACAAGCACACACACACACACTCGCTTGTTGTGCTTCTGTGCCTACCGCGCGCACACTCTTGATACGTCTTTCTCTCCCTCCCCCTCCCCACCCCCAACAATGACAACAGAAGGGTGACAACTCAATCTTGATCTTAATATATTAATTGGTTTCTCTCTCAAACAAACACACACACATACACACACACTCTGGTTGTGTCTCTATGCCTCGCTCACACACACTCGATACGTCTTTCTCTCAATAGCCCTTCAATATGTAGACTTCTCGTGCACGCATAGCTGTAGTGACGATCACACTGAACCCAGTGTGCCTTGTTTTTACCGGCCTCATGCGATAGTTTTCACCCTATTTTCTATTAATTAACAAGGCAACATATTCCTTGTTAGTACTAATGAATCTGAGATCATTCGGGGCAGACATAAAATATATCACTGCAACCCAATTATCGAAGTAAGTATTTTAAAAGAAACTAGCTAGATGCTCGTGTGTTGCATTGAACATCCAGATGCATTTGTATGAGTAGTTTATCTTGTGAGAGAAAAGGATGAACGAGGGAAGGCCTTATTTGCAAATGTGGAGAGGGGTGTGGGTATCTTTTTGCAAAATTGCCATAGTTTCCTTCCTATTCGTTAGATATAAATCTGACGGCCTATATTGCAGGATGGTAGGCACACCACCATCACCAACTCTGTTTTCTACTCCCTCCATTCCTAAATATTTATCTTTTTAGAGATTTCAACAAGTGACTACATACAAAGCAAAATGAGTGAATCTACACTCTAAAATATGTCTGTATACACATCTGTATGTGGTAGTCCATTTGAAATCTGAAAAAGTAAAATACTTAGGAATGGAGGGAGTATAAGAGTAGACGTAGAGATATATCTCCAGCATCATCCACAACGAACATGTGCTGGACTGGTTAGCGCTAGATGCTCGCAACGCGATGACCTGAGTTCGAGTTATGTCTTTAACTTTAGATTTTCATATTATATAATTTAATATATACTTCTTACGCTACTGTACTGATAGTGGAACCCACATAGTACTTGGAATACAAGATTAAGGATGGATTTGTTTGTTTTTAACATTCTGTACGAAGTTGTAGCCACCCTGCATGTCATGTACACTGTACATGCAATTAACTTTTTATATAGGGAGAATCATACACGCAATTAACTCAAATGGATTGGATGTGACTCTATTATCTCCAGCATAAGAGCATCTCCAATGGCAGCCGGAAAATTTCCTCCCACTTCCTTCCGTGGAGGACATCCAATGCCAGCGGCATACATTTTCACAACTGTAACCAACCAGAGGAAATTCATGCAAACACGGACTGATTTCATATAAGCAAGAAATATTTCGTATAAAAAAAGCCGGATCTTAATATAAACATAATGGATTTCATTACATTTACATGAATTAAGTCGTGCTAATCCTGCTCTTGTGGTATAATTAATACCTAATCTAAATAGCCGCCCGCGGATCCCTTTCTCTTCCTCATGCCCGGCAGACACTTGCGGGGTCGATGAAGGTCCTGGAAGAGATGAAGCAGCAAAGAAACCACCTGTGTTCGCAGTCGTCGCCTCGGTAGTGGCCTTCATGGGACCCAAGTGGCGTCGGCCTCCCGTGTTCTACTTCTCCTTGATGACTGCAGTGGACACAGAGAATATGGCCACCGACTCATCGCTCTCCATGCACCCGGCTTCTGTCTCTGCCTGCATGGTGCTGCCGCAGGCACGGGAGGCGCGCCCACAGACATGGGAGGCGCACCCACCGCAGACACTAGTGGTGCAGTACGACGCTTGTGTCGCCGTGATCGCCACCATGCCGGTGTGGAGCAACTCGCCGCTCCTCATCGAGCTGAACTGGAGCGGCGAGTTGCTAAACCACGCGCCGGTTGGGGCGGCAACTTGCTCCGTCGGGCTAACGAGGTTGGTGAAGCACCGAGCGGCCTCGCTCATATCCGAAGGGCTCGCGAGCCACCCAGCACGGTAGTATGCCAGAGAATTGCTCCTTGGAAGTCATCGGAAGAGTGGAGAAAATGGTTAAGGAGGAGATGGGTGAGCGGCAGAGGGGTGCGATTCTTACCCACTGTCTGTCTGGCCTCGTTTAAATAGAGGGCGGATGGTAGGAGCTTGGCCAGCGTCTGCCTCATTTAAACTGAGGGCGGATGGGAAGAGCTCGGCCGGTGTTGTGTTTAATTCTGGCGCGCTCATGAAGAACGTGTGGCCGAAGTAGGTTTTTCGGTTTGCGTGCGGGGTTAACGGAGGCGTTTGATGGAGGCCAAGAGGCGTGTTCAGTCAGGCGTGCAGCGGGCAGCGCAGTACTACTCCCTCCTTCCCGGTTTATAGGGCTTATCTCAAAAATTTTGGTTTCCCATTTTATAAGTCTGAATTTCATTGTTCCCCATCACATGCTCAGATTTCAAGGTGCACTAATTCGTTGCATGCAAGGATTATGAGAAACTTGACCACTGCATGTACTTCATGCATATATGCATTGCAATTAATGCATTGGTAAACAAAATTCTTTGAGGAAAATGAGCCCATTAATTGAGTGCTTTTACAAACCAAAAAAATTATTCCACCACTCATCATCGACCTTGGTTGGTGAGATTTTTGAATTGAGCCCTATAAACTGGAAAGGAGGTAGTAGTCGATTTGACAGCTACTAGTAAAACCGGGACAGTTCTCGATACGGCTTTAATGCAGACGAGGGAGATGCTAGTGGTTCCCAAAATGTTGAATGGCCAATGATGCATCCTCCTTCAATTAGCATCACGAATGCATGAGGGAAGTAATTTGAGGAGGACGGGGAAAAGAGGCAGCACGATATAAAGGAGCCCTCCATTCCAATGCATCTACTACATCGTATGCATCTAAGCACCTATGCTAAGCGCAAAAGTGCTCACTCCAGACCCATGGCGGAGATGGACGCGAGCAGCCAGCGCCTGTGCCAGATGGTCCATGACGCTGGCCTACGACATGGCATCGAGGATCATCTCCAGACGGTGTTGGCGACCGACTAGTTCATGGCCATCGTCGACGCCAGCTATGACTCTCAATTGGACCAGATGATCGTTGCCACCATCTACAAGTTCACAGTCGTCAAGAAGCTCGCGGACAACATCACCATACTCCTCCAGCCCACGCACCTGGGCTCCTCATTACCCGCCACCCTAATCGGCCTCCATGGCGGGAACCTCTTTCAAGCACTGGTGGCCCTGCAACTACCCGTCGATGCAACAAAGAATGTCCACCTGGAGGTCGTGCTCGCTGCGAGGCTCCTTGCAATGTAAGAATTCATCGACCTAGACATCCACGTGTACGAGGATGTCGTGTACATAGGTATCTACAAGGCCGGTGAGGACGCTGCGATGTTGGCCTTCGTCAACCGGCTGGAAGCATTGGACGCCTTTGTTGAGAAGTACCTTGACCTCATGACCAAAGCCGCCGCTCCTAAGCTGCCGATCGGTGGCCTGGCGCACTGAGTCAAGGAGGAGGTTTTACGTTGATGGATGCATCTTTTTTCTTGCCTCCTGTAACTACTACTGCGATCGCATCATCGTGGCCTTAATTCTTATTGCGCTATTGCATTCTCGTTCCAGTCAATACAGACATGTGCGATCCCTTTGCTCACATTTCGAGGCAATTATAAGCGTCACTGTAACTAGTACTCCATCCGTCAATTTATAAGTTGTTCTTACCTTGTCCATCAACTTTGTGCAATGCACAAGCATCTTGCTACAAACACTACAACATGTCGAACCGCACGTGACCAAACCAATGATGCACCAACCTAGCTACTACCCTGCTTATCTGGCGGAAAAGGCCCCGCCCTAGCGTTTCCAATCGTTATTTTTATCTATCGATCGTGCCAAGGAGTAGAACCAAATGTTGCAATTTATACATCTTTCTCTACTCCTATAAAAGACTTAGTTGGTGATGGTGGTGTGTCTGCCATCCGTCATTTCTGACCATTAGATCTGCATCTAACGACTGTGAGGTAAGTTGTGGCATTTTTGTAACAATAGCCCACTTCTCTACTCCAATTTGCTGACAACCGCTTATTATCTTGAAAGCAACCACATCCCTCCCTTACCTCATCAAAACAGCATGAGAAATATATTTTCAGTGGAAAGTAATATATTTTTAGTGGTATATATGTGTATCAAAACAAGAGTGTTTTCTTTCAAGTTTGTGAACAAGTACTATTCTACTTTGGATCTGTCGCAACACACGGGCACATTGCTAGTAAAAGAAAAAGGCCTGCCACATTCGCATCCGAGCCCCACAAGCCCGGGAATCAGGAGTACTCCACGGCCTGTTCGACACGCCACATATCTAGGGAAGGCGTGTTGCCTAGCATTTTCACTTTCATGTGGGACCGCAGTTGAGAAAACCGACTATCGGCAAACCGCACCCCACCCGTCGCGTTGGAAAACAAAAACGAGGAGGGGAAGATCTAGCTGTAGCACGGAAGCCAAGAAATTTGGTGTCAGATGCGGCTCGTTTATAGCGTAGGAGCACTTCGTACTAGTACTCCTACTAGTACAAAGTTTGTACTACAACTAGTAATACCACTATACAACAAAGTATGTGCACGGCACGGCATCATAGGAACAAAAAATGAGAAGATCTTGTTTTTGGTGATTTATCTTTTTTTGTCAATGTAGTATGAATAATATGATGTGGGGGGCATCCATGAAGCTTATGTGGCTTGGTTGCATGGCTAGGAAAGGCTAGAGAAAAATAAATAGATAATGTGTTTAGAATGCACTCCACCAAATAGATACTTTGTATCCATTGCAATGCACGGGCTGGCACTTTTGTAATAGTAAGAAACAAATTCCGTGTTTGGCACAAGTTCGTACTGCGGGAACACCACAACGCCTGGCGCAGGAGTTACATTTCTGTCTTGGGGCCCACGGGACCGAGCTTCAGTGGCTTAGTGCACCGGCCTATGAGTCAATGACATCAGGACCTTAAATGCGGCTGGCCCATATATCATTCTCTTGAAAGTCGAGCGGCGGCGGGACCGAGAGGAGTGAGGCGCAGGTCGGTGGATGAAGCTTGCATGTTCCCCTCCCATGCTCCAATCTGTACTCCTGCACCACTAGTTTCCATCCAATGGTTATAATAGATTTCCTTGTGTGGGTCATCTATAGCCTCAAAGAAAGGTAAACAAAGGCTGTATTTCCAGGAAATAATTTCCTGCATGAATCTTTACATGCATGCAAGACCCTATCCTTTCCTGCTCGTCCTCCTCCGGATCATCAGCTTCGTTGACAATGCCGATGCCAACGCCAGAGCATCGCAACAAGTGCCTGCCTAAGCCATGTAGCATGCTGCGACGCCAGCAAGTACCACCTCCTCCATGCCAACATTGGTGTCTGGGCCATGCACATGCTGCTGCTCCTGTCGTATTTTACCCGCATGTTCGGCTGCAGTACCACACTGATCTTGGACGACACCATGGAGCTTGTGGCCAAGAAAAGTCTCTACCCAGATGACGCATGTCGAGGTGCTTGACTATTGTGATGTGCCGCATGACGTTAACTAGCTCGCGCTCCGGATGAGCGGTAAGGTGCTGCTCCCGATCGTCAGTGGTGTGATGGCAACGACGGCCGGGTGGGAGCTCGGGCGGGAGCCAGTGATCTACCCGGGTCACATAACTCGACTTTAGCTCAAGGTTCTGACCTCTTGCTGTAGGATCGAAAGTATGTCTAGAGGGGGGGTGATTAGACTACTTGACGAAATAAAAACTTAACCTTTTCCCAATTTTAGTACTTGGCAGATTTTAACAATTTAGAACAAGTCAAGCTATTTTTAACACAATTCAAGCAAGCATGCAGAGAGTATATGACCAGCGGAAAGTAAAGCAGGCAACTTGCAAGAATGTAAAGGGAAGGGTTTGGAGAGTGCAAACACAATAGGAGACACGGATGCTTTTGTCGTGGTTTCGGTAGCTGGTGCTATCGTACATCCACGTTGATGGAGACTTCAACCCATGAAGGGTAACGGCTACGCGAGTCCACGGAGGGCTCCACCCACGAAGGGTCAACGAAGAAGCAACCTTGTCTATCCCACCATGGACATCACCCACGAAGGACTTGCCTAACTAGGGTAGATCTTCATGAAGTAGGTGATCTCCTTGCCCTTACAAACTCCTTGGTTAACTCCATAATCTTGTCGGAGGCTCCCAAGTGACACTTAACCAATCTAGGAGAAACCACTCTCCCAAAGGTAATAGATGGTGTGTTGATGATGAACACCTTCCTCTTGTGCTTCAAATGATAGTCTCCCCAACACTCAACTCACTCTCATAGGATTGGATTTGGTGGAAAGATGATTTGAGTGGAAAGCAACTTGGGGAAGGCTAGAGATCAAGATTCATATGGTTGGATTGGAATATCTTGGTCTCAACACATGAGTAGGTGGCTCTATCTTAGAAAATGGGTAGTGGAAGTGTAGGCACGATCTGATGGCTTTACCTCACGTATGAGGAGAGGGTGGAGGGTTATATATAGCCTCCACACAAAATCTAACCATTATGCACATTATACCAAACTCGGTGGGACCGAAGCACAAAACATAGTCGGACCCATTTAGTACATATGTGACCGTTAGGCAATTTTGATGGGACCGACATGTCATCTTAGTGGGACCGATATCATTAGGGTTAGGGCATAACCTAATATCGGTTGGATCAATTACTCAAACTCGGTTGGACCGACTTTGGTAATAAGCTAACAGAGAGTTGGTCAGGCAAACTCGGTGGGACTGATTCGCTCGTCTCGGTGGGACCGAAGCGTTACGAAAAGGAAACAGGGAGTTTGTATTGAAGTTGGTGGGACCGATCGCTCATCTCGGTTAGACCGAAACGTTACGAAGGGAAACAGAGAGTTTGGAACCCCATCTCGGTGATACCGAGATCCCTATCGGTGAAAATGAAAAGACTAGGGTTTATGGCAGTGGCTATGTCAAATGAACTCGTTGGCGCCGGATGGATCAAATCGGTGGGGCCGAATTTGACTTTTGGTTTGGGACATATGTGGATATGAGAAAGTGGTTGAGGGCTTTTGGAGCATATCACTAAGCATTTTGAGCAAGCAAGCCATTAAGCAACACCTCATCCCCTTTTAATAGCATTGGCTTTCCTATAGACTCAATGTGATCTTGGATCACTAAAATAGAAAATGTAGAGTCTTCGACTTTAAAGCTTGAGCCAATCTTTTGTCCTTAGCATTTTGAGGGGTCCACATTCCTTATCCATGCCATGCCAATCATTGAACTTTCCTGAAATATTTATCTTGAAATGGCATTAGTTCAATGAGCTATAAGTTGTTAATCATTACCAATACCACCCATGGATAGTTGCACTCTCAATCTCCCCCTTTTTGGTAATTGATGACAACATATAGATCAAAGCTTCGACAAATGATAATAAGATTGAAATACATTGTCGCTTTGAGAAGTATGTGACAAACAAGAGCTCCCCCTAAATTTGTGTATCATTTAAAATTTGCTTTGGACTGCAAATGCACAATGTGTTAGGATCATGGGTCACTCTTCCATGTCACGTACATCTTGGTGGAGTGCTCAAAATGATAATAATTGAAATCATGCACTCATCACCAAGCAAAGTGAATGATCATAAATGGATATGAAGGATAACATCATTCAAGCACACATTAAAGTAGCATATGATCAAACACATTATCACCCAAGTATCTCACAAAAGGCATAGTGTATCAAGAAAACACACAATAAAGTTCAAGCGAATAAAATGCAAAGAGAGACAAAACAACACACACTCTCTCTCTCTTTCTCAAAGACTATGATCTATACATATTTCTCCCCCTTTGGCAACAAGTTACCAAAAAGTTAAAATATGCATAGTGTTATGCATCTCTCTCAGGCTTGGTCTTCATGAGGTGGTGTAGAGATGACTCCAAGGACGAAAGCTTCTGTAGATGTAGCTGGAGCTGGTGGAGTGACCGCTGGAGTTGGTGGCACTGAAGTTGTGGCTGCTGGTGCAGATGTAGTAGATCTTGTATCTGGGACAGGCACTGCATCAGACCTCTGACTTCTGGGCACTCTAGTGAAAGCATCTGTAGTAGGCTTGCCCTTCTTCTCCTCCACTTGCTCCTGAAGTTGCTCAACCACTGACTGAATCTCAGTTACCTTGACATCAAGATCATAGAATTTCTGCTCAATGATCCTCTCCAAGCTCTCCTGGTTTTGAGTCAGAGTGGCCAAGTGAGGGAGTCCTGAATTAAGGGGTCCTCGGACAGCCGGACTATATACTTTGGCCGGACTGTTGGACTATGAAGATACGAGATTTAAGACTTCGTCCCGTGTCCGGATGGGACTCTCCTTTGCGTGGAAGGCAAGCTTGGATATTCGGATATGTAGATTTCCTTCTCTGTAACCGACTCTGTGTAACCCCAGCCCCCTCTGGTGTCTATATAAACTGGAGGGTTTAGTCCGTAGGACACAGAACAATCAGAATCATAGGCTAGCTTCTAGGGTTTATCCTCTACGATCTCGTGGTAGATCAACTCTTGTAATACTCATATCATCAAGATCAATCAAGCAAGAAGTAGGGTATTACCTCGATCGAGAGGGCCCGAACCTGGGTAAAACATCGTGTCCCCTGCCTCCTGTTACCATTAGCCTTAGACGCACAGTTCGGGACCGCCTACCCAAGATCCGCCGGTTTTGACACCGACATTGGTGCTTTCATTGAGAGTTCCGCTGTGTCGTCGTGATAAGGCTTGATGGCTCCTTCGATCATCTTCAACGACGCAGTCTAGGGGGAGGTTTTCCTTCCCCGACAGATCTTCATATTCGGTGGCTTCGTACTGCGGGCCGATTCGCTTGGCCATGTGGAGCAGATCGATAGCTACGCCCCTGGCCATCAGGTCAGGTTTGGAAGCTTAAACTATACTATCGACATCCACGGAGACTTGATCTTCGACGGATTCGAGCCCATGCCAGGGGCGCCGAACATTCACGACGGGCATGACTTTGATCCACTGTCGGACAGTATTCGGGAGATCGCGCCTGCGGTAGCGCCAGGAATTAGTCCGGAGCGGATCGTGCCTTTCGAAGGTGGGTGGGTGGACCCCGTCACGGAGGCTGCACACTCATTAGCGTCGGAGCCTAACACTGATCCCACCTCCTGTGAGGTTGGTGTTATCGGACCCTCGAACTCGTCTCCGTCTATAGGATCCGAACCGCGTGCGTCCGTGACTATCAAATCGGATTGGGCACCCGTCATGGAGTTCACCGCCGCAGTTATTTTTTAGCACTCTCTCTTAGGAGATGTACTAAACACATTAATGTCTCTTTCCTTGTCGAGAGATTCCTGGCCGAACTATGTCCGGCTCGAGTGGGGTGCGGACGACGAAGAAATTCGTTCCCCACACACCACCCACTTAATAGCCACTGTCGATGACTTAACCGACGTGCTTGACTTCAACTCCGAAGACATCGACGGTATGAATGACTATGCAGGAGAAGAACAGGAACCACCGCCTATTGGGCGCTGGACAGCCACCTCATCATATGATATATATATATATGGTGGACACACCCAAAGACGGCGATGGTGTTGATGCAACGAAGGATAATCCCCTCGATAAGCCACCAAAGCGGCACCGTAGACGCCACTCTACATCCCGCCACAGTAAAGACAGCGACAACAGCGCAAGAAATAATAATACCCCGGTTGACTCCAAAGGAAACGACGACCCCATGGACCTAGTGATGGAGCAGGATGAGCCAGGGGACGATGAGCACAGCCCGGAGCCGATGTCAGATGACGCCGATCCCGAGGGTAAAATTCACCAACCTGTCTTCGGAGAAGAGAACGGCCCGGACGATGATGCACTCATCATCCCAGAAAAACTCTTGGAATAAGAGAACCTCCACAGAAGGCTTATCGCCACCATGAGGAGCCTAAAGAAGTAGAAGCAAAGGCTTAATGCCGCGCAGGATACGCTCAACCGTAGGTGAAACAAAGTGCTCGACACGGAAGAAAATTATGGCAACGATCGTCACACAAAGAGCTATCCAAAGCGCAAGCTGCTGCCCGAATTCTACGACGAGGCCATAGAGCCCATTCAGCCGAAAACTATATATTAGCCGGACCGACCGCCCCGTGGCCGTGACAAGACGGCTAATGATGTCGCACACAAGTCAGCACATGATTTACGTGAGCTCCTGGACAAAAAGTCCGGTATGGACAGATCCATCTACGGATCTAGGAAGCGTGCTCCGACACAGGATCAGAGGTACCGAAACGATCACATTGATCGAACACTAGCTAGGAATCAGAACGAACACAACAACCGTCAACAGCATGCCACGACACAACCAAATACAGGGGTGCCGCACACCCCCTGTGCTTCACCGATGAGGTGTTGGATCATGAATTTCCGAAAGGACTTAAACCCATGAATATAGAGGCATACGATGTAACTACAGACCCTGGGGTCTGGATCGACGACTTTATCCTTCATATCCATATGGCTCGCGGAGATGATCTCCATGCCATTAAATACCTACCACTCAAATTAAAGGGACCAGCCTGATACTGGTTGAAAAGCCTTCCCAAAAACTCAATAAGAAGTTGGGAAGAACTTGAGGATGCTTTTAGGGCCAATTTTCAAGGGACCTATGTCCGACCTCTGGACACAGATGACCTAAGTCACATAATTCAACATCCCGGAGAGTCAGCCCGAAAACTCTAGAACAGATTTCTTACTAAGAAGAATCAAATAGTCGATTGCCCGGACGCCAAAGCCTTAGCGGCCTTCAAACACAGTATCCGGGACGAATGGCTTGCCAGACACCTCGGCCAAGAAAATTCGAGGAAAATGGCAGCCTTAACAAGCCTTATGACTCGCTTTTGCGCGGGCGAGGACAGCTGGCTGGCCCGTAGCGGGACCAGCGACCCAAGCACATCCGAAGTTAGGATGGTAACTGGAAGCTGCGACGCAAGAAAAAAACAAGCGTCGAAACAATAATGACAGCCCAGAGAACACGACAGTCAATGCCGGATTCAGGGGCTCTCGACCCGGTCAATGGAAGAGACCATTTAAAGGCAGTAGAGATGGAACGTCCAGCCTAAACAAGATTCTAGACAAATTATGTCAGATTCACGGCACCCCCAAAAAACCTGCAAACCACACCCACAGAGTGTTGGGTTTTCAAATAGGCCGGCAAGCTGAATGCTGAACAAAAGGGGGTGGGGAGACAACAAGTGAAGACGAGGATGAGCCTCGTCAGCCGAACACTGGAGGACAGAAAAAGTTCCCACCAGAAGTCAAAACAGTGAATATGATTTACATAACCCACATTCCAAAGAGAATGCGCAAGAGCGCACAATGAGACGTATACGCTGTTGAGCCCGTCGCCCCCAAATTTAATCCCTGGTTGGCCTGCCCTATCACCTTCGATCGGAGGGGTCATCTGACTAGTATCCAGCACAGAGGATCGGCTTCCTTGGTGCTCGACCCAATAATTGACGGATACCATCTCACACGAGTCCTCATGGATGGCGGTAGACCCCTCAAGAATCAGCCTCAGCAACACTACCTTTAAAGGAGTAATACCAGGCATCGAGGCCCACTGTAGGGGCTCTCTAGTACTAGAGGTTGTATTCGGTTCTCCCGACAACTTCAGAAGCAAGGAATTAACCTTCGACATCGCTCCATTCTGAAGTGGCTATCACGCACTACTCGGAAGAACGGCCTTCGCTTGTTTTAATGTAGTACCGCATTACGCCTACCTCAAACTTAAGATGCCCGGTCCACGCGGCATCATCACAGTTAGCGGCAATACAAAGTGTTCCTTACGCGCGAAAGAATACGTGGCGGCTCTAGGAGCCGAACACTAAGCGGTCCCTCCAAGCAGGATAAATGGTAGGTCGTCAAGACCACGGACATGGTTAGACGAGTCTGGCGCTCCACCCAATGTAATAGCCCAGTTGGGGTTTCCCCATAAAAGACGCTAGGGGCTGCCCGCAAAAAGAGCCCATAGTTTGGCTCGACCATATCAATACAATAACATATTGCATTTTCATGGTTCACTTAGATTAACGAACACCTCGCACAAAGTCTTTCACCTTGGTTTTTTATTTTTTTACAGATGGTCATCGTGCTACACCCTTCCAGGATACGACACAACGGAGATAAAGGCACAGACGTGCAGTAGGGCCCCGCTCAAAGGTTTCTTTTTAGATTAAGACGCTGCGTAAACCTCTTTAATGTCTCTTGTTGCTTCTTCCCCTCCGGAAACTCTATACAATCGGGAGGGATATTGGCATTTTCGGCATTTTTGTCACACCAGACTATTGCTCATACCTGGAAACTCAGGGCTTATTGTCAAGGGCGTTATTGAGCCCAGTACACATTATAAAGTCCAAATAACTTAGGGAGTGTTCGGGGTCGCGAGTTTGGCCTTATATGCATCAGCTCCGAATCATGTCTTTGGTCAAATGTTGGGATTGCCCGGCTCCCGTGTTTTGCTATGTTTCGCTCTATCAGCTAAGGCGGCACCGGGAGAACTACTGCAATTGTGCCCCGGTTCATCTGGATGAGCACCTGAGTAGAGAAAGCCAAAAACTGACTGTCATGATACAACATGAGACTGGTCAACCACTCGATGACCCAGCGGAATCTTCACGATTCCTCCGCATTAACAAAGGACCGGTTTCCCGGTCACGAACATACGCGCACCATATCCGGATGAATGCGAAAGTACGAGGGGCTATATAGTAGCCCCACCGTCAAACTCCTATGGCTAAGTGAAAGTGTTAAAGCTATATAGTCTGATTGCCTAGTTCGCCGCACTATCACCTCCTTAATGGACCAAGACGTTGGATCAAGTGTGACTATGTGTTTTCCCGAACACCCTTGCATTATATGCGTGGGGGCTGAAGCCGATGACTGCAAACTTTCAGGTTATATACATACATAAACGGCCGCACATGAGGCATTATAATACTTTCGGGCAAAAGTATAAACACAACCTTTATAATCAAAACAACATTGTCTTTACAATCGCGATACATGTCATTCAAACATGGCACTCTTCGAGCACTAAGCCTCTACTAAACGGGTGCCTTCTAAGACTTCTTCGAAATAGTGCTCGGCCGGGTCCTGGCCTCCCGCCGCACTCCGGGTTGCAATAGCGGTTGTTTCCATCCCAGCCCAGTATGTTTTAACACGGGCAAGAGCCATCCGCGCACCCTCTATGCACGCCGACCTCTTCACAGCATCGATATGCGACACAGCACCAAGGAATTGTTGCACCAATCCAAAATAGTTGTCCGACCTTGGTCCTTGTGGACAAAGATGATCCACGACAGACCTCATAGCAAGCGCGGACAACCTGTGGAGTTCGGCCCATGCGACCATCTTTTCATTCAATGGCAGCAGACGCGTTGGGGCACTAAACTGCGACTAGAATAACCTCTCAGCCTTATGATCATTCCGATCTTTGAAAAACTCAGTCGCATCAGCAGCACTCTTTGCCAGGTCCGCACTCCACAACTGATCTAGAGGGGCATACTTTGGATCTCCGAATTTCATCCGCAACAAATAGGGCATCCCAGCCATGATATCTCCGGCTTCACGAAGCTCCTCCCTCATCCCCCTCATTTCAGAGCGTGTTTCCTTGGCTGCCTCCAGGGCCTTCTTCAGGTCAGCCGCTTTTCCTTGATTTTCCTTTTCAAGGAGCTCACAGCGGTTGGCGGCATCTTCCATCTCGGTAGCCATCAAGGCTTTCTTTTCCTCGCTCCGGCGATGAGCAGCCTATTCGGATCTTAACTCTTCGACCGCCTTCAGAGCAGCCGCATCACTTATTCGGGCTTGCTCCTTGGCTCGGGCAAGCTCCGCCCGAAGGGTCTCCACGGTAGCAGCTCAATCTGCAGCCACAACATATTATAGATACTAGCATCATGCTCCTCTTAAACATTTGCTGACAAGCCGAATATACATACCCTAGGCTTTGTCAAGCCGCTTGTTAACGAGCACGATGTCGGCATCGGCCACGTCCAGCTGCCGCTTTAGTTCAGCAAAATCAGCAGATCGGACGGCCGCCGGACCCTCAGCCACTTGCACATAAAGCAGCATGCTTATTACCAGAGATTATGATCCTATGTTCGCCACGTTGATGGCAACCAGAGTCTCAGGGGCTACTATCTATGCAGAGCACGCTTAGCATGTGCGGTACCATCAAAAATACATTTTTTGCGTACCTCAAAGCCTCTCAGCAGACTCGTAAAAGCTTCATTCAAACCGCTTTTCGCGGATGAAATCCTCTCAACCACCGTACCCATTAAGGCACGATGTGTCTCTGAGATGGCCGCTTGCTCTAGAAGGCCCATTAGTGTGTCTGGCTGTGTGCTGGACAATCTCGGACTCCTCCTGAAGCTCTCTTTGGGAGCCGGATATTCCAGACTCTGGGCAGCCGAAGTGTCAACTTCTGGCCTTGGTGGATTAGGAGAAATCCTTCGTGACGATACCTCAGGGTCGTCTGCCCCATGTGACGGGGAGGCAGGGGGAGGCGTCTCTCTCTCCATCATCTCCGAAGGAAGATCCCCTGAGGATGAACTCTGTGGAGAAGGGCTATGAGCCGGACTGCAACAAATATGTTTCGGTCATTATCCTTAGAGACAAAACGGGGTATATTTATCGAAGTACTCTTTTACTTACGGCTCGTTGGAGGGCCGGCCCCCTTGTGATGTTTTCTTCCCTCATTTAGAAGCCTCCGTTTCGAAATCCTCGGAGGCGGCCCTTTTCTTACCTTGAGGAGAGGGGATTTTAGATTCCCCTCCACGATTATCCTCCTTCGCGGAGGCACTTACTCCTCCGATTTGGATCTGTAGAATGTGAGGCCCACCTGTGGCTTCTCTATTCCTCCTCTCGTCTTCTCCTGATGGCACCTCATATGGTGCGCGCTCAAGCATCCTGGTGAACAAAGGATTCGGCGAGCCTTCGGGAAGAGGGGCCGAACACCTAATCCTCTCTGCCTTCCTTAGCCAGTCCTGGCAGAGAGCAATTTTTTAGAATGATGTTATAATAAACATAAAGGATGGTGTGTTTGGTAACAGAAGTATTTACCTGGGTATCCGGACGGTCGCAATTGAGACCCACGTCCTCGGTGGTGTCCGGACACTTTATTCGTGATCCGAAGAATGACTCATACATCTCTTTGAGCGTCATGCCGAAGAATTGTTGAACGGTTCATGGTCCTTTCGGGTTGAACTCCCACATACGGAGAGGACGACGTTGGCAGGGCAGGACTCGACGAACCAGCATCACTTGCATTATCTTGATAAGACTGACATCCCTCTTGAGAAGGTCTCGGATGCGTCTTTGCAATGTCAGCACATCGTTAATTGGCCCCCAGTCCAGCCCCTTGTTGACCCATGACGCCAGTTGCGGTGGAGGGCCCGGGCGGAACGCTGGAGCAGCCACCCGCTTTGTACCTCATGGAGCGGTGATATAAAACAACTCTTGATGCCATAAATCAGATGTTTCCATGAAAGAACCCTTTGGCCATGGGGTGTCGGCGCCTTTGCTTATCATAGCACCTCCGCACTCCGCGTGATGCCCACCAATCACCCTCGGCCTCACATTAAAGGTTTGGAGCCATAGGCCGAACTGGGGGGTAATGCCGAGAAAGGCTTCACACACGATGATAAACGACGAGATGTAAAGGACGGAATCCAGAGCTAGATCATGGAAATCTAGCCCGTAATAGAACATAAGCCCCCTCATGAAGGGATCGAGACTAAAACCTTGCCCTCGAAGGAAGTGGGAAATGAATACGACACTCCCGTTGGGTTCGGGAGTGGGTATGACCTGCCCTTGAGCAGGCATCCTGTGTGGGATTTCGACGGTGAGATACCTGGCCTCCCTAAGCTTCCGAATGTCCTCCTCTGTGACGGAGGAGGCCATCCACCGTCCTTGAAGATTGGATCCAGACATGGTCGAAGGACCGAATTGCTTTAGCTTGAGCCTTGAATGTTGGAACTCGAGGTGCGGGAGGGAAAGGATCAAGCGTGGGAAGAAAATGACAGGCCTTGGCCCCTTTATAAAGAGGACGAATATCAAGCGTCCCCCGCATGACCGTTTGGGACTTGCCTAAAATCAAGGAGTCATATTAAACAAATACGGTTGGCTTACCCACACCCGTATTGATGAGAATCGCGTGATAAGGGGGATACGATCTCTGCTTCGACAAGACGTGCCAATAAAACCGCCTCGCAGCATGTATCGTGGCTGGTTAGGAAAAATGGTTTGAATAAAGACTGGGTCGTGGTGGGACGTCACGCTATCAAAAGATGTCAGCAGATTAGACTTGTGGAATATTATACTCTCTACGGTGGAATGTGGAATTTTTTTTGTAGAGCCGGACATGATCCTTGTGTTTTAAATCTTCAACGGAGTATTCGGAGAAGGAACCCGCCTTGCAATGCCGAAGACAATCTGCGCGCCGGACTCATCGTCATTCAAGCCTGGTTTAGGGGCTACTGAGGGAGTCCTAGATTAAGGGGTCCTCGGACAGCCGGACTATATACTTTGGCCGGACTGTTGGACTATGAAGATACAAGATTGAAGACATCGTCTCGTGTCTGGATGGGACTCTCCTTTGCGTGGAAGGCAAGCTTGGATATTCGGATATGTAAATTTCCTTCTATGTAACCGATTCTGCATAACCCTAGCCCCCTCTGGTGTCTATATAAACCGGAGGGTTTAGCCTGTAGGACAGAGAACAATCAGAATCATAGGCTAGCTTCTAGGGTTTAGCCTCTATGATCTCGTGGTAGATCAACTCTTGTAATACTCATATCATCAAGATCAATCAAGCAGGAAGTAGGGTATTACCTCCATCGAGAGGGCCCGAACTTGGGTAAAACATCGTGTCCCCTGCCTCCTGTTACCATTAGCCTTAGACAGACAGTTAGGGACCCCCTACCCGAGATCCGCCGATTTTGACAGTGACACCAAGCCCTTCTCAATCCTCAAGGTGGATTGGATCAGATATCCAAGCTGATCTTGCTTGCTCTTCAAGAACACCTGAGATGCCTCTTTAGCTGTTGGCATCTTTGTAGCTTTCTCTGCCCTTGCCTTCTCTCTCTTCTCATGTGCTTGCATTGAGGAAGGATCTTCCTCATCCATAACAACAATGTTGTCCTTAAAGTCTGGCCTGAGGGGTAAATGCTCCTTGTCCAACTAATATGTGCATGTGCCCATCTTGGAGTTGATGAGCACCTGAATTTGTGGAGCATACCCACAAGACCTCTTCTGATCTGCAGCAGTCCTCTTGATTGTTTCCACAATCAGACTCATCACTTTGAACTTTTGAGGGACATCAAATATATGTAGCAAGTGGATGGAGTGTCCTCTTATCATTCTGTGATCTCCATATTTTGGCAATAGAGTGTGCCTCAGAATGGTATTGATAGTTGGTAGCCCTGACAGCAAGTGCTTCATTGAGCCAAACTTGTGAGCGTCCAGGTCTGCATCAGGAATCTCCTTGTACATGCTTGCCATGTAGTTACAATCCTTATTCTTCTTGGCATAGACATCCAAGTCATCTTCATGAGCTTCTGGGGCATTGATCAGTCTAGCCTAATCAACAACTGTAGACTGCTACCTTGTGCCCTCTCACATCCATACAATTCTGCCATCTGGAGAGAAATGAGCAGTAGAGTAGAATTGTGTGATTAGCTCATCATTCCACTTTGTGAGCTTCTGGCCAACAAACTTGTCCACTTCACAGGCCTTGAAGCTGTCATAAACACCTGGGAAGTGATCTTCATTCTCTCTAATGTGGGTCCAGTCAACCCATCTCATGTCGCACACTATGGGCTTCTTGTCAAGCAGGATTGTCTCATAGAAATCTTGTCATTCCTTTGTATGGAACCTGTAATCCACAACAGTTTTCCTCCTGGCAGCATATGGGTCAGCCTTCCTCCACTATCTCAGTCCTGCATCCTTCCTAATCCTCATGTTCTGTGCAACAGGATGTGCATCATTATGGTCTGGGATCTTTGGCTTTAGCTTCCTGAGCACTTGGGCTTCAGCTTCCTCTTCTTCAGCTTTAGGAACAGGGGCCTTGTTCTTCTCCTCAGCAGGTATGTTCCTGCTACTCCTCCTGGGTGCAGTCTTGGGAACTGGAGCAGTAGCTTTGGGAGCAGTTTTGGGCTTAGTAGTAGCCCCTGACTTAATGGCATCTCCCATGAGCTTCTGTGCCTTAGGTGCTGGAGCAGCATCCTCTTCCTCTTCATCATCAAATCTCACCATTGAAGATTTTCCAAGAACTTTGGCTGTTTTTGTTCTTGCCCTCTTCTTCCTCTTGTCCTCACCAGCTGCCTCTTCTTCAGATTCAATGGTGAACTTCATAGTTAGACCTGTGGCAACTTTCCTTGGCTTGGATGTAGGCACTCTCCTAGCTAGTGCCTTTCTGTTCATGCCTGGCCTAGTTGATGCAGTAGTGCCAAATTCTTTCTTCACCACCTTCTTCTTGGAAGTGGCCTCATCCTCAGGTGCAACATAGTCTTCATCCTATGAATCAGAAGTTCTCTTCTTCCTTGTTCTAGTAGGTGCCTTGGGCAAGTTACTAGGTGTGATCCTGCTGCCCTCATCATACCTGCTTGAGGGACTAGTGCCCTCACTCAACTGTTCTTGTTGTTCAGACCTGTTCTGGCTGTCACTCTGGTCAGACATCTTGTACGCAAACTGTCAGCAGACCCTGTGAATAGGTTGTAGATGAGGTAGAGTAGATGAGCATCACAAAGTACAGAGGTTTTTTAAAACAAATTGAGTCAAAAAGCTTAGTTTTAGTTCTCTACAGAAGTAATCTCAGAGCTACCGAATTTTCAAACTCGGTGCTACCGAAGCAATACTTGGAGCCTAAACTAGTGAACTTGGTTGGGCCGAGTCACAGTTCGGTGGCACCAAGATTGCTAGGGTTTCACAGAATCCTGAACTCGGTCACATTGCTTTGCAATTTTTGGTTGGACCGAAAAGTGCATGTGCAATGGAATAGCCGAATCGGTGAGACCGATTTCTATGACTCGATTGGTCCGAGATGAGTTCTGCGGAGAGCTAACCCAAAAAAATTCTAGACCTAAGGAAGTTTTAGCTGGATAGATTAATCTCATTCGTGCCAATAAACATGGCATTGTCCTTGTGCTAGGGATCGGAGTGAAAATGACAACACAAGGGGTCGAACACGTACCCTAGAACGGCGAGTGTTCGCTACAACAGCGCCGGTGGAGCAGAATCCGTCGACGGCGGCAGAGTCCAATGGCGGGAGGTCGTTGGTGGCAAGGAGACAATCCGGAGACCCGAGGAGGCAGAGCAGGATACGCGTGGGCTGAGAGGATTTGATGTAATTTCCAAAATCTCACCCGTGGGTATTTATATCCCGACCCTGTCGGTGTGACCGAGTGGAACAACTCGGTGGCACCGAGATTGCAGAATCGCAAGTGGTTGCTGCAACTCGGTGTGACCAAAGTGTTCAAATTGGTTGCACCGAGATGAAAACCTAGATCAACTCAGTGAATTCGGTGTGACTAAAATGGATTTCTCGGTCAGACTAAAATGCACAAAGAGGTTTTGGAAGTTGAAGTCTATTACGAATCGGGGACTCCGAGTGCTCCTCACACAGAGTGGTTCGAATCTGACTCGATCAAACTTTGTGATGTAGCATGAATAGACTTTGAGATGAGAAAAGCATAGATAGCTAGAGAAGGTTCTTAGGTATTCTTGTCCATCCACTTGGCTAAAGAAAAGGAGCCAAACAAACAAAGCAACAAGTGGATGTCCTCGAATTAGTAAAGTATGCAACCAACATGCTCACGCAATAAGATGGAAAATGAAATATGTGGCAAAGCATGCACAACCAATTCTAGCATCTATCAAACAATTGGCGATGACTAGGTCATCTATATATGAGTATATTGACTTAGGAGTCAAATGAGAACATTTGATCATAGGTCATACTCATCGTTTAAGCACAAGTGGGGTTACCACTTTTACATAAAGCATTGTTGTGTTCACACATTTAGAGTTGCTTTAGCTCAATTATTTAGAGTAAAGCTCCCCCTAGATGTGAAATCCCCCCTAAGAGGGATTAACTAACCTTGGGATTTGTCGATGATGACGTCATGTAGGTGTTGAAGATGTGGATGCTCAATGTTGTTGTAGATCATTTGGAGCAATCCATTGGAGTGAGTTTCACTTTCAATACCTACACGGGTTAGTCCCACAAGGAACAAGCAAGGATATCCTTAGACATAGAGTGATGCACACACAAGATGATGTCCATGAAAGCATTAGGTTACCTTGTCCCTTGTCTTACCAACAAGAGGGTTTGTGACTCCTTGAACTAGTGCAAGATGTGGAAGTTGATTGCACTTGTTCTTGCCAAAATGATGTGAGTGAAGAATATTGGCAGAGTCACCCTCAAGAACTCTCTAGTCCTTCTTCTTTGCGATCCACATAATCTTGATGGGGATCCTTGGGGTTGTAGTGGAACTTGATGTAGTCTTGGGAACCCACTTGACCAAGGCCTTGGGAGCTTCTTCAAATGCATCAATCTCCTCTTGAAGCTTGTCCTTGCCTTTTTGCTTGTGGTCTTGTGGTGGAAGATCATCTTGAGCTTGTGTCCCTTGGAAAGAAGTAGGATCATACTTCTCTTGTTGGGGAACAAACTTTGTCTTGGGGTATTGATCTTCTTCCCACTCAACTCCATTGGCATTGAACTTTTGTTCAAAACCAACACCGTTATTCTTCCGGTTCCTTCCTTGCTTGCGTACAATTTCCTCAAAATATCTTACTTCTCCCAAGGCTCTTGTAGACACCATTCTCTATAATGCCCTGCAATAAGCTATTTTCTTGCTGAAGTGTAACTTGGCTAAGAGAATCATTAGTGGAATCAATAGAACTACTAGAAGCAACAACATTGGATTTAGCATGGTTATTGTTACTACTAGAAGAAGAATCTTTCTTACTCTTGTTAGTAGATTTGACTTGTGGCATGTAAGTAGATAAGAGTAAAAGTTTGGCAATGTAAGAAGAACTTTTCTTGCGGAGATCATCATTGATTGCCTTTAAAAACTCATGCTCTTTATCAAGGTTGAGCTTTTCAAAGCGTAACTTCTCATGAGTCTTTAAAAGTTCTCGATGATCTTCCAAGATAGTCTCATGAGATAACTTAAGAATGTTTAGTTCTTTAGTTAGGCGCTTGATCTTCTACTTATCATTGTCATTCATTTTATCTTGATTAGCATGATTAATTGATGTTTCATCATACTATTCATCACTAGAGTTGTCAACAAGTAAATCATCATCACCTAACAAGTCATCTTCATCGCTATTGAAATCAACATACTCGGGGTGTGATACCTTTGGGCCTTTAGCCATGAAGCATCTTCCAATTCCTTCATTTGGTGAGTCAAATATGTCATAGGAGTTGGTTGACACAAGTTATAGACCGGCAACACCTTCATCTTGAGTATATTCAGAGTCGGAGTAATAGCTTTTCTCAAAGTGATGGTCGGAGTCGGAGCCGGATACCCATTCACCTACATGAGCTTGATGTCTTTGCTTTGTGTAGATCTTTGATGATTTGTTTTTCCTTTCTGAATCCTTGCTTCTCCGGGAGGTTCTTCATTCATAATGATCATCTCTACTCCTCCTCTCTCTTGGTGGTGACTCTTCTCTTCTACTTCTTCTTCTGGGTGAATCTTCTCTCCTTTTATAAGGAGCCATACACTCATTGGAATAGTGTATGGGTCTTCCACAATTGTATCAATTACGTTCGCGACTCGAAGATCTTTTGTCATTGTAGGACCTTGACTTGGAACTTCTTTCCTTGCTTCTACTCTTGTAGAACTTGTTAAAGTTTTTCACCATTAGGCTCAATTCTTCATTGAAGGTTTGTTTCTGACTTGATAATGCAGGAGCATCACATGAGGCTTTGTAAGCATCACTTGACTTGTTGTGAAGCTCTTCCTTATCCTTGCGTGACATCTCATGAGCAAAAATTCTTCCAATGACTTCCATTGGCTTGAGATTTTGTAATTGGGCATCATTTGGATCGATGTGCACACGGTATCATATTTTCCATCCAAGGATCTTAGGATCTTATTGATGATGAATTTATCGGTCATCTCTTCACTTCCTAAGCCGGCAAATCGTATTTGTGATGAGAGCAAGCCTAGAGTACATTTCAGCGACACCTTCACCATCCTTCATTTTGAACTTGTCAAGTTGACTTTGAAGCACATCCAATTTGGATTCCTTGACGGAGTCGTTACCTTCGTGCATCTCAATAAAAGTGTCCCAAATTTCCTTTGCAATCTCAAGGCGGCTGATTTTGTTGAATTCTTTGGGGCACAATCCGTTGAAGAGGATATCACAAGCTTGAGCATTGTATTGCAACATCTTCAACTCTTTCGCGGTAGCTTCACGGTTCAGTTCTCTCCCATCGAAGAATTCACCTTGCAAGCCAATACACACAATAGCCCAAACAGCGGGGTTATGTCCAAGAATATGCATTTTCATCTTATGCTTCCAACCAGCAAAATTAGTACCATCAAAGTAAGGACCTCTACGGTGGTAATTTCCCTCGCTAGACGTCATACTTTCCTAGGTTACGAAACCAAAGCTATTATCACCAAAAGCTATGGGAAACAAGGCAAATGGAGATCAAAGCTCTGATACCAATTGTAAGATCGAAAGTATGTCTAGGGGGTGATTAGACTACTTGACCAAATAAAAACTTAACCTTTTTCCAATTTTAGTTCTTGGCAGATTTTAACAATTTAGAACAAGTCAAGCAATCTTAACACAATTCAAGCAAGCTTGCAAAGAGTATATGAGCAGTGGAAAGTAAAGCATGCAACTTGCAAGAATGTAAACGGAAGGGTTTGGAGAGTGCAAACGCAATAGGAGACACGGGTGTTTTTGTCGTTGTTCCGATAGGTGGTGCTATCGACATCCACGTTGATGGAGACTTCAACCCACGAAGGGTAACGGCTACGCGAGTCCACGGAGGGCTCCACCTACGAAGAGTCCACGAAGAAGCAACCTTGTCTATCCCACCATGGCCATTGCCCATGAAGGACTTTCCTCACTAGGGTAGATCTTCATGAAGTAGGCGATCTCCTTGCCCTTACAAACTCCTTGGTTCACTCCACAATCTTGTTGGAGGCTCCCAATTGACACCTAAGCAATCTAGGAGACACCACTCTCCAAAAGGTAATAGATGGTGTGTTGATGATGAACTCCTTGCTCTTGTGCTTCAAATGATAGTATCCCCAACACTCAACTCACTCTCATAGGATTGGATTTGGTGGAAAGATGATTTGAGTGGAAAGCAACTTGGGGAAGGCTAGAGACAAGATTCATATGGTTGGATTGGAATGTCTTGGTCTCAACACATGAGTAGGTGGTTCTCTCTCAGAAAATGGGTATTGGAAGTGTAGGCATGATCGGATGGCTTCCCTCACGAATGAGGAGAGGGTGGACTGGTATATATAGCCTCCACACAAAATCTAACCATTACACACATTATACCAAACTCGGTGGGACCGAGTCACAAAACTCGGTCGGACCGATTTAGTACAAATGTGACCGTTAGGCAATTTCGGTGGGACGGACATGTCATCTGGGTGGGATCGATATCATTAGGGTTAGGGAAGGTAATCTCGGTGGGACCAATTACTCAAACTCGGTTGGACCGACTTTGGTAATAAGCTAATAGAGAGTTGGTCAGGCAAACTCGGTGGAACCGATTCGCTCATCTCGGTGGGACCGAACCATTACAAAAAGGAAACATGGAGTTTGCATTGCAGACTCGGTGCGACCGATCGCTCATCTCGGTTAGACCGAAATGTTAGGAAGGTAAACAGAGAGTTTGCAACCCCGTCTCGGTGTGACCGAGATCCCTATCAGTGAGATCGAAAAGACTAGGGTTTATGGCAGTGGCTATGTCAAATGAACTCGGTGGCGCCGGATGGATCAAATCGGTGGGGCCGAGTTTGACTTTTGGTTTGGGACATATGTGGATATGAGAAAGTGGTTGAGGGCTTTTGGAGCATATCACTAAGCATTTTGAGAAAGCAAGCCATTAAGCAACACCTCATCCCCTTTTAAT
The DNA here is from genome assembly GCF_018294505.1 of Triticum aestivum. Lineage (NCBI taxonomy): Eukaryota > Viridiplantae > Streptophyta > Magnoliopsida > Poales > Poaceae > Triticum > Triticum aestivum. The sequence continues at coordinate 311,723,560 of NC_057801.1, forward strand.
AGTATTGGCTTTCCTATAGACTCAATGTGATCTTGGATCACTAAAATAGAAAATGTAGAGTCATCGACTTTAAAGCTTGAGCCAATATTTTGTCCTTAGCATTTTGAGGGGTCCACATTCCTTATCCATGCCATGCCAATCATTGAACTTTCCTGAAATATTTATCTTGAAATGGCATTAGTTCAATGAACTATATGTTGTTAATCATTACCAAAACCACCTGGGATAGTTGCACTTTCACTTGCAATGGCTCTTCTTCTTCTTATTCTTCTTCTTCTTTTTCTTATTCTTCTTCTTCTTCTTTTTCTTCTTCTTCTTCTTCTTCTTCTTCTTCTTCTTCTTCTTCTTCTTCTTCTTCTTCTTCTTCTTCTTCTTCTTCTTTGCCGTCCGCTCGTACTTTGCCGTCAGCTTTCTGTAAGCTGAGGACAAAGACCTTCTTTGTCGTCAGCTAGCTGATGGTAAAGAGCTAGCTGACGGCAAAGATCCTGATTCCAGTAGTGACATATAAAATTCACATGATTACTTTCAACAAGATTTCTTCCGTGACCTCAAGAACCAAAGTAACTACTCACAAATGATAATCACACCCAAGATCAGAAGGGTATTAAATAGCATAATGGATCTGAACATATAATCTTCCACCAAATAAACCATATAGTAATCAACTACAAGATGTAATCGACACTGCTAGTCACCCATAAGCACAAATCTATATTTCCAGTACAAAGATTGAACACAAGAGATGAACTAGTTTTTGAAAGATGGTGTTGTTGAAGATGTTGATGGAGATTGCCCTCCTCAAGATGGGAGAGTTGTTGGTGACGATGATGACGATGATTTCCCCCTCTGGGAGGGAAGTTCCCTCGGCAGAATCGCACCGCCGGAGGGCAAAAGTGCTCCTGCCCAAGTTCCGCCTCGAGACGGTGGCGCTCCGTCCCTAAAGTCTTCTCCTTATTTTTTCTAGGTCAAAATGACTTATATACCAGAAGATGGGTGCCGGAGGTGGGCTGAGCTGAGCATAACCCACCAGGGCGCGCCAGGGGGGCCTGGCGTGCCCTAGTGTCTTGTGCTCACCAGGTGCCCCCCTCCGGTAGTTATTTGCTCAATTATTTCTTATTTATTCCATAAAAATTCCTCTTGAAGTTTAAGCTCATTTGGAGTTGTGCAGAATAGGTGGCCTGACATAGCTTTTTCAGGTTCAAATTTCTAGCTGCCGGAATTCTCCCTCTTTGTGTGAACCTTGCATATTATGAGAGAAAAGGCATTAGAATTACTCCAAAAAGCATTATTATGCATAAAAATATTATAAACAACAGTAGGTATACATGATGCAAAATGGACGTATTAGGCGTGCATGTATGCATGCTGCCAACTCAATAGTTCAATTTCTTGTTTTTTAGGCATAGTTAAATTGGTCTTTTCAATTGCTTTATTTGTCCTCAGTTAATGAGATGCCCAAACAATGATACCTGTTGTTGGGTACTTGTATAACTATTAGTTGACATAATTAAAGGCCTTACCAAATTACTCTAGCGAAGTGTGCCTGAAGCTTGAAGTCTATTAACCAACTATTGCTACATGAGGCTCACAATCTAGTTTATACTAGGCTAATGATTGCATAGTTTTGCTTGTTGTAGTAGGTTTGTATGAATCCCTCTGCTGTTCATTATGCTCCCTAAGACTTTAATGGAGCTACAGAATGGCCAACTACTTGCTTACTTATACGCAATGTGTTGTCTAAATTTGTAACATGTCTGTGTTTTGGATTTGGCCCCAACATCATGCTCCTCTGGTGAGCTAAGAGAGATTTCTGTATGCGGGATGCATAGACTACCATTTTTATAATTTTTAAAATATCACCTGCTTATGCTTCATGACATGTAACATTATTGTTAGTACTATTTTTCCATGTACAAAATAGTCTGTCTTGCTCGCTTCACCGTTGTAACTATATTTTTGCCCTAGTCATGTGTACTTACAGAGACATTTCAGGACGAAGTGACATCAACACAAAGATCTGCGAGCAGTGTGGCATGGCCGTTACCAAATGATTATGGATTGGAAGTGGAATGTGCTGATGTTCTCGAGCATCAAATAGAGGTGGCAAGACAACGTGTACATGATTCTTAACATGCAATCAACAAGTTGAGACTGGACTTGTGCGTATTAGATGGAGGAGTCAAAAAATGAAACAAGACACTGAGGTAACCACGAAGGAATTTGAGATTATGTTGATGCGCGCCCATGATGTATGAGCTTTATTTCCCAATGTATGTAATTTTCTGTTTGTGTATGCTTTATTATCACTGGTGCCAACTATAATGCATAGTGGGTATAATCAGCTATAATTTATTTATTGTATAGTGTAGGATTTTTCTATGTTTGTATGCCTTAGTCTCTTTATTGTATAGTGTATGTTTTTTAGAGGCGATAGTATAGAGTAGGATAATTCTTTGAATATGCTATATCATTGAAACGGGGTCCAACACGCCCAAACATTTCCTAGACGCCATGCGAACAAACAAACATGTGTAGTCAAAGAGGGCCTTAATTGGGCTAGTCAAAATAATATTTAGTGGATCGCAAATGATGTGGCCCACTGTAACAATGGTTCTTAGCAGGCCATTAATAGGCCGAAAGCTCGATAGGCCCGTATAAATGGAAATTGCCCGCGGGCCTCTTGCAGGCCAAAATAAATGTCAATTTTGTCTCGGGCCAGTAAGAGGCCGAAAGTGTTTTGGGGCAGAGGCGGCCCAATTTGCAAACTAGCCTTTTAACAGGTCGAAAATCACGTCAGGCTGAAATATTGCCCTACGGAACATGGGCCGCTAATGGACCCAAAATTAGGTTGTATAGTGAAAGGCCCAACTATTGTGCGGGCTGTTAATAGACCGAAAGACAAAATGGGCTAGGAATTCACCCATTTACCGAATTGGCCGAGGAAATGCCTAAAGTCACAGCGGTCTAGAAGTTGGCCCAACTGCAGAATGGGCCGAGAAAAGGCCAAAAGACGTTTCGGGCTGTTAACAGGCTAGAACTGAGGGTGGGCTGCTAACAGGATGATAGAAGCTCGGGCTGTAATTGGGCCCAAAGATGTAGCGGGCCATTAACGGGCTGGGCTAGAAATTTTCAAATCTAGAATGGGCCTTTGATGGGACAATTTTGTGTAACTCGTATGGGCCATACTTCTGAATGGGCGTAACCCAAGTAGGCCGCTAATGGGCCGGCCCGCTTATTTTGATAGGCCGGGCCTTTTAAAGTGAATGGACCATTGTTAGGCCGAGACACGTGTTGATGTATCATCGATAACCCACAAGTATAGGGGATCGCAATAGCTTTCAAGGGTAGAGTATTCAACCCGAATTTATTGATTTGACACAAGGGGAGCCAAAGAATATTCTTGAGTATTAGCAGTTGACTTGTCAATTCAACCACACCTGGATAACTTAGTATCTGCAGCAAAGTGTTTAGTAGCAAAAGTGGTATGATAATAAAGGTAACGGTAGCAAACGTAAAGATAAATGTTTTTGGGTTTTTGTAGTAGTTGTAAGAGTAGCAACGGAAAAGTAAATAAGCAAAGAACAATATATGAAAAGCTCGTAGGCAATGGATCAGTGATGGATAATTATGCCGGATGCGATTCCTCATGCAATAGTTATAACATAGGGTGATATAGAACTAGCTTAATCAATGTACTGTAGGGATGTATTCCATAAATAGTCATACGTTCTTATGGAAAAGAACTTGTATGACATCTTTTGTCCTACCCTCCCGTTGAAGCGGGGTCCTAGCAGAAACTAAGGGATATTAAGGCCGTCTTTTAATAGAGAACCAGAACAAAGCATTAGCACATAGTGAATACATGAACTCCTAAACTACGGTCATCACCGAGAAGTATCCGGATTATTGTCACTTTGGGGTTGTCGGATCATAACACATAATAGGTGACTATATACTTGCAAGATAGGATCAAGAACACACATATATTCATGAAAACATAATAGGTTCAGATCTGAAATCATGGCACTTGGGCCCTAGTGACAAGCATTAAGCATAGCAAAGTCATAGCAACATCAATCTCAGAACATAGTGGATACTAGGGATCAAACCCTAACAAAACTAACTTGATTACATGGCAAATCTCATCAAACCCATCACCGTCCAGCAAGCCTATGATGGAATTACTCACTCACGGCGGTGAGCATCATGAAATTGGTGATGGAGGATGGTTGATGATGATGACGGCGACGAATCCCCCTCTCCGGAGCCCCGAACGGACTCCGGAACAGCCCTCCCGAGAGAAATTAGGGCTTGGCGGCGGCTCCGTGTCGTAAAACGCGATGAAACTTTCTCCCTGATTTTTTTCTCCCCGAGACGGAATATATGGAGTTGGAGTTGAGGTCGGAGGAGGTCCAGGGGGCCCATGAGATAGGGGGCCGCGCCCTAGGGGGGCGCCCCCCTGTCTCGTGGACAGGTTGTGGGCCCCCTGGGATTAATTCTTTTGCCAAAAAATCTTATTAAATCCAAGAAGTGCCTCCGTGGATTTCCAGGACATTCCGAGAACTTTTCTTTTCTACACATAAAACAATGTCATGGTAGTTCTGATGAAAACAACGTCAGTCTGGGTTAGTTTCATTGAAATCATGCAAGTTAGAGTCCAAAACAAGGGCAAAAGTGTTTGGAAAAGTAGATATGTTGGAGACGTATCAACTCCCCCAAGCTTAAACCTTTGCTTGTCCTCAAGCAATTCAGTTAATAAACTGAAAGTGATAAAGAAAAACTTTTACAAACTCTGTTTGCTCTTGTTGTTGTAACATGAAAAGCCAGCATTCAAGTTTCAGCAAATATTACGAACTAACCATACTCACAATAACACATAGGTCTCACAATTACTCATATCAATAACACAATCAGCTAGCGAGCCATAATAGTAAAACTCGGATGACAACACTTTGTCAAAATAATCATAACATGATATAACAAAATGGTATCTCTCTAGCCCTTTCTGAGACCGCAAAACATAAATGCAGAGCACCTTTAAAGATCAAGGACCGACTGAACATTGTAATTCATGGTAAAAGAGATCCAATCAAGTCATACCCAATATAAACCAATAATAATGAATTCAAATGACAGTGTGCTCTCCAGCGGGTGCTTTTTAATAAGAACGGTTATGACTCAACATAAATGTAAATAGATAGGCCCTTCGCAGAGGGAAGAAGGTATTTGTAGAGGTGCCAGAGCTTGATTTTAAAATAGAGAGTGAATAACATTTTGAGCGGCATACTTTCGCTGTCAATGCAACAACTATGAGATGGATGTATCTTCCATACTACATGCATTATAGGCAGTTCCCAAACAGAAGGTAAAGGTTTATACTCCCCCGACCACCAACAAACATCAATCCATGGCGTGCTCCAAACAACGAGTGCCTCCAACATACAACAGCCCTGGGGGAGTTTTGTTTAATTATTTTGATTGGCTTTGATCTTTTTGGATCATGGGACTAGGCATCCCGGTTACCGGCCCTTTCTCGTGAATGAGGAGGGAGTCAACTCCTCTTGAGAATAACCCACCTAACATGGAAGATATAGGCAGCCCTAGTTGAAACATGAACTGCTCGAGCATACAAAACATAATTTCATTTGAAGGTTTGGAGTTTGGCACATACAAATTTACTTGGAACGGCAGGTAAATACTGCATATAGGAAGGTATAGTGGACTCGTATGGAACAACTTTGGGGTTTAAGGAGTTTGGATGCACAAGCAGTATTCCCGCTTAGTACAGGTGAAGGCTAGCAAAAGACTGGGAAGCGACCAACTGAGAGAGCGACAACAGTCGTAAACATGCATTAAAATTAATTCACACCGAGTACAAGAATGAGTAGGATATAATCCACCATGAATATAAATATCATGAAGGCTATTTTGATTTGATTCAACTACATGCGTGAACATGTGCCAAGTCGAGTCACTCAATTCATTCAAAGGAGGATACCATCCCATCATACCATATCATAATCATTCTAATAGCATGCTGGCACGGAAGGTAAACCATTATAACTCATAGCTAATCAAGCATGGCACAAGTAACTATAATCTCTAAATGTCATTGCAAATATGTTTACTTCATAATAGCTGACTCAGGAACGATGAATCATCATATTTACAAAAACAAGAGAGGTCGAGTTCATACCGGCTTTTCTCATCCCAATAAGTTCATCATATAATGTCATTATTGCCTTTCACTTGCATGACCGAACGATGTGTATAATAATAAGAGTGCACGTGCATTGGACTAAGCTGGAATCTACAAGCATTAAACTCAAGAGAGAAGACAAGGTAATATGGGCTCTAAGTTTAAATAAACAATCATGCATATAAGAGCCACTAAGCATTTTCAATATGGTCTTCTCGACCCCTAAAGGAAAGAAAAGAAAATAAAACTATTTACACGGGAAAGCTCCCAACAAGTAAAAAGAAGAACTAGAAATCTTTTTGGGTTTTCATTTTAATTCTACTACAAGCATGGAAATTAAACTAACTAATTTTTTTGGTTTTTCTCAAGGTTTATCAAACACACAAGAAGAAAACTAGAAAAAGAAATTTAAACTAACATGGATAATACAATGAAAGAGTATGAGCACCGACGATGAATGTGTGAACATGAATGTAAAGTCGGTGAGAAATACGTACTCCCCCAAGCTTAGGCTTTTGGCCTAAGTTGGTTTTATACCAAGGACTGCCGCTACTCTCCCCGGTGTACTGGGAGGTGTAATCAGGATACCACTGGCTGGTCATCTCCGGATCCCACTGGGCAGATGATGCACGATAAGGGTCCAGCTCAGGTTCTGGCTCAGGTTCAGGTTCTGGAGTAAAAGCTTGAGATCGGTGATTGTTCACCGCTTTCGGCGTGATAAGGCGATTTTCTACAAGCAAATCAAATAACAGAGGTGCAGGCAAACTAATAAACTCAAAGTGTTTCTTATTGAATCTAAGTCTATACAAGAGCATCTTCTCTTCGTTGTCAACAATAAACTTATGTGCTACCATGCTCTTGTAATCTAAAATGTGAGGGGGTAATTTTGTCTCCTCCTCCTCATAATGCCTAATGGGTATCTGAAAATGTTCAGCAAGACGTGCAGCATAGATACTTCCAAATATGGGGCCTTTTGTACGATTCAGGGCTAGCCGTTTAGCAACGACGACACCCATACTAAAAGTATTGTCTCCTAGCAAAGCATGTTGAATAATAATAATATCTGGAACGCTCAAATTTCCACTATTTCCACGACCAATCAAGCTTCTACTAGCAAATATGGCAAAGTAGCGTAAAACAGGAAAGTGTATGCTAGAGACCTTCGCCTCGGAGCCCTTCTTTGGCTCCTCTATAGCAATAGTATTAACAAAGCCACCCACATCGTCACGATGGGGTTCATCTAATTCTCCCTCATAAGGTATCCTACATACCGCGCAAAAATGACGTAAAGACATTTCTTTGAATTCATCATATAAATGAAATGATACTGCAGGCAGTGACTTCTTAGGATAATAATAAAAGTTTTGAATGAAAGTATTGGTGAGTAAGAGATACTGATTGATTCGGTCGTTCATGAAACCGGTGAGGCCTGCAGTCTCGATTAAAGCATAAAAGTCTTCATGAATTCTGGCTTCTTTTAAGAAATCCTCACATGGCCACTCGCACAACCGTACTTCCGCTAAGCAAGGAAGATTATACTTGGCCTTTTCTTTCTCTTTTGCTTGTTTTTCCTCATAGCTTTGGCTAGAAGAGCCTTTAAAGATCCTCCTTAACATTTTCTGAAAATTTCTGAAATTTTAGTAACTTCAAAATAAAAGTGAATAAAACTAAACAAGATTGATAGCAACTACTCCTACAAGTGCCTAGAGCCTATATCATGCATTGGAATTGCTTGGGACCTAAAAAATTTAACATGCAAGCTCAAGAACATGGTCACCTAAGAAGCAAAATTTTGCAATGAATAAAGCACTAGAACAAAAACTAATTGGACCAATGGAGGAGTCACATACCAAGCAACAATCTCCCAAAGCAGTTTTGTTAATGGAGCTTTGAGCCAAGAGATCAAAAATCGCAGCAAAACGAGCTAGAACTCGTGCTTGAGCTGGATGGGGATTTTTTGGGTAGAAGATGAAGTGTGTGGGTGCTGGCATAAGTGGAGGGGAGCCACTAGGGGCCCACGAGACAGGGGGGCACCCTCCTCTCTCGTGGCCTGGTGCTTGCCCCTCCTGCAGTGTTTTCAGTGCCTAAAATCCTCAAATATTCCAGAAAAAATCATACTAAATTTGCAAGGCATTTGGAGCACTTTTATTTCCGGACTATTTTTTAATGCATGAATAATTCAGAAAACAGACAGATAATAATATTTTTCCTTTATTTATTCTAAATAACAGAAAGTAAAAAGAGGGTACACAAGGTTGTGCCTTCTAGTTTCATCCATCTCGTGGTCATCAAAATGAACCCACTAACAAGGTTGATCAAGTCTTGTTAACAAACTCATTCCGAATAACACGGAACCGGAGAAATTTCGAATAACACTAAGTTACCTCAACGGGGATATGAAAATCCCCAACAATAACAATATCATACTTTTTTCTTGACAGTAGGGAGAGGAAATTCAAAACCTCCAAAAATGATAGTTGAAACTTTTTCAATAGAATTGATGCTATGAACTTGAGATTGTTTCCTCGAAAAGTTTACCATATGCTCATTACCATTATCATGAAAAGTGACATTGCCTTTGTTGCAATCAATAACAGCCCCTGCAGTATTAAGAAAAGGTCTACCAAGGATAATAGACATACTATCGTCCTCGGGAATATCAAGAATAACAAAGTCCGGTAAGATAGTGACATTTGCAACCACAACAGGCACATCCTCACAAATACCGATCGGTATAGCAGTTGATTTATTAGCCATTTCAGTAGGTGTCAACTTATTCAATTCAAGTCTACGATATAAAGAGAGAGGCATAACACTAACACCGGCTCCAAGATCACATAAAGCATTTCTAACATAGTTTCTTTTAATGGAACATGGTATAGTTGGTACACCCGGATCTCCAAGTTTCTTTGGTATTCCAGCCTTAAAAGTGTAATTAGCAAGCATGGTGGAAATTTCAGCTTTCGGTATCTTTCTTTTATTTGTGATGATATCTTTCATATACTTAGCATAAGGATTTACTTTCAGCATATCAGTTAAGCGCATACGTAAGAAAATAGGTCTAATCATTTCAGGAAAGCGCTCAAAATCCTCATCATCCTTTGACTTGGATGGTTTAGGAGGAAAGGGCATGGGTTTCTGAACCCATGGTTCTCTTTCTTTATCGTGCTTCCTAGCAACAAAGTCTCTCTTATCATAACGTTAATTCTTTGATTGTGGGTTATCAAGATCAACATCAGGTTCAATCTCTACATCGTTGTCTTTGCTAGGTTGAGAATCAACATGAACATTGTCATTAACATTATCACTAGGTTCATGTTCATCACCTGGTTGTGTTTCAGCAACAGAAATAGAAATATCATTGGGATTCTCAGGTGTCTCTACAGTAGGTTCACTAGAAGCATGCAAAGTTCTACCATTTTTCTTCTTCTTCTTTTTAGAAGAACTAGGTGCCTCTAAATTATTTCTCTGAGAATCTTGCTCGATTCTCTTAGGGTGGCCTTCAGGATACAAAGGTTCCTGAGTCATTCTACCAGTTCTAGTAGCCACTCTAACCGCAAAATAATTTTTATTATTGAATTCATCAAGCAAATCATTTTGAGCTTTAAGTACTTGCTCAGCTTGAGTAGCAACCATAGAAGCATATTTGCTAATGCGGTGAAGTTCATCTTTAACTCTCGCCAGATTATCACCTACGCGTCCTATCTCGAAAGCATTATTCTTTAACTCTATACCAACATAAGCATTAAAACTTTCTTGTCTAGCCATAAAGTCGTCAAATTCATCTAAGCATGGGCTATCAAATTTCGTAGAGGGTATTTCAACTTTATCATATCTATAGAGACAATTTACCTTTACTACCTGTGTCGGGTTATCAAGACAATATGGTTCTTCAGGCGGTAAATTAAGACCATGTATTTCTTCAATAGGTGGTAAATTCTTAACATCTTCAGCTTTAATACCTTTTTCTTTCATTGATTTCTTTGCCTCTTGCATATCTTCAGGACTGAGAAATAAAACACCTCTCTTCTTCGGAGTGGGTTTAGGAATAGGCTCAGGGGTTGGCTCAATTGGTTCAGGAATTACTTTAGGAATTGGCTCAGGAAGGGTCCAATTATTTTCATTAGTCAACATATTATTCAATAGTATTTCAGCTTCGTCGACTGTTCTTTCCCTGAAAACACAACCAGCACAACTATCCAAGTAGTACTTGGAAGCATCGGTTAGTCCATTATAAAAGATATCAAGTATTTCATTTTTCTTAAGAGGATGATCAGGCAAAGCATTAAGTAACCGGAGAAGCCTCCCCCAAGCTTGTGGGAGACTCTCTTCTTTGATTTGCACAAAATTATAAATTTCCCGTAAGGCAGCTTGTTTCTTATGAGCAGGGAAATATTTAGCAGAGAAGTAATAAATCATATCCTGGGGACTATGCACACAACCAGGAGCAAGAGAATTATACAAAGTCTTAGCATCACCCTTTAATGAGAACGGAAATATCTTAAGGATATATAAATAGCGAGACTTCTCATCATTAGTAAATAGGGTGGCTATATCATTCAACTTGGTAAGATGTGCCACAACAGTTTCAGATTCAAGGCCATAAAAAGGATCAGATTCAACTGAAGTAATAATCTCAGGATCAACAGAGAATTCATAATCCTTATCAGTAACACAAATAGGTGAAGTATCAAAAGCAGGACCGGGTTTCATTCTAGCATTAAGAGACTGCTGCTTCCATTTAGCTAATAATTTCTTAAGATCATTTCTATCATTGCAAGCAAGAATTTCCATAGCAGCTTTTTCATTCATAACATAACCCTTAGGAACAACAGGTAATACATAATCATTGGGGGAACCTTCATCATCACTATCATTAATAATAGGTTCTTCAATATTTTCATTCCCCCTAACTCTAGCAAGTTGTTCATCTAGAAATTCACCTAATGGCACAATAGTATCACAGACAGAAGTAGTTTCATCATTCATAGCAGAAGTGGCATCATCAATAACATGCGACATATCAGAATTCATAACAGTAGCAGGTTTAGGTGTCGCAAGCCTACTAATAACGGAAGGAGAATCTAGTGTAGAGCTAGATGGCAGTTCCTTACCTCCCATCGTAGTTGAGGGCAAAATAGTAGTTCGATCGTATTTCAAGTTCTTCATAGTGATCAACAGATATAAATCCCAAGTGACTCATGCTACGTCTCGAGCTTGCGTTGGTTTTCCCCGAAGAGGAGAGGATGATGCAGCACAGTAGCGTAAGTATTTCCCTCAGTTTTTGAGAACCAAGGTATCAATACAGTAGGAGGTCAGGCGCAAGTCCCTCATACCTGCACAAAACGATAGCTACTCGCAACCAACACAATTAGGGGTTGTCAATCCCTTCACGGTCACTTACGAGAGTGAGATCTGATAGAGATAATATTTTTGGTATTTTTGGTATAAAGATGCAAACTAAAAAGTAAAAGCAAAGCAAGTAAATAAAGTGATGGAGATTGATATGATTAGAATACACCCGGGGGCCATAGCTTTCACTAGTGGCTTCTCTGAAGAGCATAAGTATTCTACGGTGGGTGGACAAATTACTATTGAGCAATTGATAGAATTGAGCATAGTTATGAGGTTATCTAGGTATGATCATGTATATAGGAATCACGTCCATGACAAGTAGATCGAAACGATTCTGCATCTACTACTATTACTCCACTCATCGACCGCTATCCAGCATGCATCTAGAGTATTAAGTTAAAAACAGAGTAACACCTTAAGCCAGATGACATGATGTAGAGGAATAAATTCATGCAATATGATAAATACCGCATCTTGTTATCCTTGATGGCAACAATACAATACGTGCCTTGCAACTCTTTCTGTCACTGAGTAAGGACACCGCAAGATTGAACCCAAAGCCATGCACTTCTCCCATTGCAAGAACTACCAATCTAGTTGGCCAGGTCAAATGGATAATTCGAAGAGACTTGCAAAGACAACTCAATCACACATAAAAGAATTCAGAGAAGATTGAAATATCATTCATAGATAAGCTGGATCATAAACCCACAATTCATCGGTCTCAACAAACACATCGCAAAAAGAAGAAGATTACATCGAATAGATCTCCACGAGAGAGGGGGAGAACATTGTATTGAGATCCAAAAAGAGAGAAGAAGCCATCTAGCTACTAGCTATGGACCCGAAGGTCTGAAGTAAACTACTCACACTTCATCGGAGGGGCTATGGTGATGATGTAGAAGCCCTCCATGGTGGATGCCCCCTCCGGCGGAGCTCCGCAACAGGCCCCAAGATGGGATCTCGTGGATACAAAAGGTTGCGGCGGTGGAATTAGGTTTTTCACTCCGGTTCTGATCGTTCGGGGGTACGTAGGTATATATAGGAGGAAGGAATACGTCGGTGGAGCTCCGAGGGGCCCATGAGGTAGGGGGCGCGCCCAGGGGGGTGGGGGATGCCCTCCACCCTCGTGACCTCCTCGGAAGCTTCTTGGAGTAGGGTCCAAGTCTCCTGGATCACGTTCGGTTGGAAAATCATGATCTCGAAGGTTTCATTCCGTTTGGACTCCATTTGATATTCTGTTTCTTCAAAATACTGAAAAAGGCAAAAGACAACAATTCTGGGCTGGGCCTCCAGTTAATAGGTTAGTCCGAAAAATAATATAAAAGTGGAAAATAAAGCCCATTATAGTCCAAAACAATAGATAAAGTAGCATGGAGCAATCAAAAATTATAGATACGTTGGAGACGTATAAGGCATCCCCAAGCTTAATTCCTACTCGTCCTCGAGTAGGTAAATGATAAAAAAAAAAGAATTTTTGATGCGGAGTGATACTTTGGCATAATTTCAATGTAAATCTTCTTAATCATGGTATGAATATTCAGATCCGAAAGATTCAAGACAAAAGTTCATATTGACATAAAAATAATAATACTTCAAGCATACTAACAAAGCAATTATGTCTTCTCAAAATAACATGGCCAAACAAAGTTATCCCTACAAAATCATATAGTCTGGCTATGCTCCATCTTCCCCACACGAAGTATTTAAATCATGCACAACCCCGATGACAAGCCAAGCAATTGTTTCATACTTTAACATTTTCAAAACTTTTTCAATCTTCACGCAATACATGCGTGTGAGCCATGGATATAGCACTATATGTGGAATAGAATGGTGGTTGTGGATAAGACAAAAAGAGGGAAGATAGTCTCACATCAACTAGGCATATCAACGGGCTATGGAGATGCCCATCAATAGATACCAATGTGAGTGAGTAGGGATTGCCATGCAACGGATGCACTAGAGCTATAAGTATATGAAAGCTCAACAAAAGAAACTAAGTGGGTGTGCATCCAACTCTCTTGCTCACGAAGACCTAAGGCATTTTCAGGAAGCCCATCATTGGAATATACAAGCCAAGTTCTATAATGAAAAATTCCCACTAGTATATGAAAGTGACAAAATGAGAGACTCTCCATGAAGATCATGGTGCTACTTTGAAGCACAAGTGTGGTAAAAGGATAGTAGCATTGTCCCTTCTCTCTTTTTCTCTCATTTTTTTTATTTGGGACTTTTCTCCTTTTTTTTATGGCCTCTCTTTTTTTTCGCCCGGAGTCTCATCCCGACTTGTGGGGGAATCATAGACTCCATCATCCTTTCCTCACTTGGGACAATGCTCTAATAATGATGATCATCACACTTTTATTTTTCTTACAACTCAGCAATTACAACTCGATACTTAGAACGAAAATATGACTCTATATGAATGCCTCCGGCGGTGTACCGGGATATGCAATGAATCATGAGTGACATGTATGAAAGAATTATGAATGGTGGCTTTGCCACAAATACAATGTCAGCTACATGATCATGCTAGCAATATGACAATGATGGAGCGTGTCATAATAAACGGAACGGTGGAAAGTTGCATGGCAATATATCTCGGAATGTCTATGGAAATGCCATGATAGGTAGGTATGGTGTCTGTTTTGAGGAAGGTTTATGGTGGGTGTATGATATCGGCGAAAGGTGCGCGGTATTAGAGAGGCTAGCAATGATGGAAGGATGGGAAAAAGTGCGTATAATCCATGGACTCAACATTAGTCATAAAGAACTCATATACTTATTGCAAAAATCTAGAAGTTATCAAAGCAAAGTATTACGCGCATGCTCCTAGGGGGATAGATTGGTAGGAAAAGACCATCGCTCATCCCCAACCGCCACTCATAAGGAAGACAATCAATAAATAAATCATGCTCCGAGTTCATCACATAACGGTTCACCATACGTGCATGCTACGGGAATCACAAACTTCAACACAAGTATTCTTTCAATTCACAACTACTCAGCTAGCATGACTCTAATATTATCACCTTCATATCTCAAAACAATTATCAAGCATCAAACTTATCTTAGTATTCAATGCACTCAAAAGAAAGTTTCACATATCTTCAATACCAAGTATTTTAACATTAAGCAAATTACCATTCTATTAACGACTCTCAAAATAATCTAAGTGAAGCATGAGATATGAAGTTTCTTTAAAACAAATCCACCACCGTGCTCTAAAAGATATAAGTGAAGCACTAGAGCAAAAATTATCACGCTCAAAAGATATAAGTGAAGCACTATGAGCAAACTATCAAGCTCAAAAGATATAAGTAAAGCACATAGAGTATTCTATAAAATTTCAATTCATGTATGGCTCTCTCAAAAGGTGTGTACAGAAAGGATGATTGTGGTAAACTAACAAGCAAAGATGCAAATAATACAAGACGCTCCAAGCAAAACACATATCATGTTGGTGAATAAAAATATAGCTCCAAGGAAATTACCGATGGAAGTGGACGAAAGAGGGGATGCCTTCCGGGGCATCCCCAAGCTTTGACTTTTTGGTGTCCTTAGATTATCTTGTGGGTGCCATGGGAATCCCCAAGCTTAGGCTCTTGCCACTCCTTGTTCCATAATCCATCGAAAGAATTCACCCAAAACTTGAAAACTTCACAACACAAAACTCAACAGAAATCTCGTGAGCTCCGTTAGAGAAAGAAAACAAAATACTACTTCAAGGTACTGTAATTAACTCATTTATTTATATTGGTGTTAAACCTACTGTATTCCAACTTCTCTATGGTTTATAAACTATTTTACTAGCCATAGATTCATCAAAATAGGCAAACAACACACGAAAAACAGAATCTGTCAAAAACAGAACAGTCAGTAGTAATCTGTAACTAACGCAAACTTCTGGAACTCTAAACTTTTTTACCAAAATAGGAAGTCGTGGACAATTTGTTTATTGATCAGCATCAAGAAGAATCAACGCAAAAGCACGTTCCTGTAATTTATCATAACCAAATTCGTGCGTGCAAAGTTTCTGTTTTTCAGCAGAATCAAATCAACTATCATCGTAGGTTATCCTATAGGTCCTAGTTGGCACAAACACTAATTAAAACATAAAACCACATCCAAACAGAAGGTAGATGGATTATTTATTCCTAAACAGAAGAAAAAAACAAAAAACACAAAATAAAATTGGGTTGCCTCCCAACAAGCGCTATCGTTTAACGCCCCTAGATGGGCATTGAGATTATGATGATGCTCACATGAAAGATAGGAATTGAAGCGCAAAGAGAGCATCATGAAACACATGACAAACACATCTAAGTCTAACATGCTTCCTATGCATAGGCATCTTATAGGCAAACAAATTATCATAACCAGCAAAAACTAGCATATGCAAGGAAGTGGAAAAAAACAATAGCAATCTCAACATAACGAGAGGTGAATTATTATCATGAAAATTTTTACAACCATATTTTCCTCTCTCATAATAATTACATGTAGGATCATAAGCAAATTCAACAATATAGCTATCACAAAACATATTCTTAACACGATCCACATGTATGCAAAGTTGACACTCTTCAAAAATAGTGGGATTAACATTAACTAAAGTCATGACCTCTCCAAACCCATTTTCATCAAAAATTTCATATGATTGAAAATTCTCCAAATATGTGGGATCTAAAGTTGACACTCTTCCAAACCCACTTTCAATATTATTGCAAACAATATTATCAATCTCATATTCATCATGGGGCTTAAATAAATTTTCAAGGTTGTAAGAAGAATCACCCCAATCATGATCATTGAAACAAGTAGTAGACATAACAAAACTAGCATCCCCAAGCTTAGGGTTTTGCATATTATTAGCACAATTGACATCAAGAGAATTTATAGGAAAATCATTGCAATCATGCTTTTTATTCAAGGAGTTATCATGAATCTCTTCATAAATTTCTTCATCATAATTTTCAGATTCACAAATTTCAAGCAAAACCTCATAAAGATAATCTAGTGCACTCAACTCACTAGCAATAGGATCAACATAATTGGATCTCTTAAAGAGATTAGCAAGTGTATGAGGATCCATAAACTTTTAGCAAGCGAAGATGCAAGCAAATATAAGGCACATGGTAACACAAGCAAACAGAAAGGCAACGGGAAAAGGCAAACGGGAAAGAGAGGAGGAGATTGGGAAAGAGAGGGCAAATAAAACGGCAAGGGTGAAGTTGGGGAGAGGAAAACGAGAGGCAAATGGCAAATAATATAATGCGAGAGATAGGGATTTTGATGGGTACTTGGTATGTTGACTTTTGCGTAAGCCTCCCCGGCAACGGTGCCAGAAATCCTTCTTGCTACGTCTCGAGCTTGTGTTGGTTTTACCCAAAGAGGAGAGGATGATGCAGCACAGTAGCGTAAGTATTTGCCTCAGTTTTTGAGAACCAAGGTATCAATCCAGTAGGAGGTCATGCGCAAGTCCCTCGTACCTGCACAAAACGATAGCTACTCGCAACCAACGCGATTAGGGGTTGTCAATCCCTTCACGATCACTTACGAGAGTGAGATCTGATAGAGATAATATTTTTGGTATTTTTGGTATAAAGATGCAAAGTAAAAAGTAAAAGAAAAGCAATTAAATAAAGTGATGGAGATTGATATGATTAGAATAGACCCGGGGGCCATAGGTTTCACTAGTGGCTTCTCTCAAGAGCATAAGTATTCTACGGTGGGTGAACAAATTACTGTTGAGCAATTGATAGAATTGAGCATAGTTATGAGGTTATCTAGGTCTGATCATGTATATAGGCATCACGTTCATGACAAGTAGATCGAAATGATTCTGCATCTACTACTATTACTCCACTCATCGACCGCTATCCAGCATGCATCTAGGGTATTAAGTTAAAAACAGAGTAACGCCTTAAGCAAGATGACATGATGTAGAGGAATAAATTCATGCAATATGATAAATGCCCCATCTTGTTATCCTCGATGGCAACAATACAATACGTGCCTTGCAACTCTTTCTATCACTGAGTAAGGATAGCGCAAGATTGAACCCAAAGCCATGCACTTCTCCCATAGCAAGAACTACCAATCTAGTTGGCCAAACCAAACGGATAATTCAAAGAGACTTGCAAAGATAACTCAATCACACATAATAGAATTCAGAGAAGATTCAAATATTATTCATAGATAAGCTAGATCGTAAACCCACAATTCATCGGTCTCAACAAACACACCGCAAAAAGAAGAAGATTACATCGAATAGATCTCCACGAGAGAGGGGGAGAACATTGTATTGAGATCCAAAAAGAGAGAAGAAGCCATCTAGCTACTAGCTATGGACCCGACGGTCTGAAGTAAACTACTCACATTTCATCGGAGGGGCTATGGTGATGATGTAGAAGCCCTCCATGGTGGATGCCCCCTCCGGCGAAGCTCCGGAACAGGCCCCAAGATGGGATCTCATGGATACAGAAGGTTGCGGCGGTGGAATTAGGTTTTTGGCTCCTGTTCTGATCGTTCGGGTACGTAGGTATATATAGGAGGAAGGAGTACGTCGGTGGAGCTCCGAGGGGCCCACGAGGTAGGGGGCGCGCCCGGGGGGGGGGGCCTCCACCCTCGTGACCTCCTCAGAAGCTTCTTGGAGTAGGGTCCAAGTCTCCTGGATCACGTTCGGTTGGAAAATTACGATCCCGAAGGTTTCATTCCGTTTGGACTCCGTTTGATATTCTGTTTCTTCGAAATACTGAAAAAGGCAAAAAAAACAGAAATTCTGGGCTGGGCCGCTGGTTAATAGGTTAGTCCCAAAAATAATATAAAAGTGGAAAATAAAGCCCATTATAGTTCAAAACAATAGATAAAGTAGCATGGAGCAATCAAAAATTATAGATACGTTGGAGACGTATCAACTCACAGAATAGAGTTATGTTCCCCGGCAACGGTGCCAGAAATTAGTCTTGATAACCCACAAGTATAGGGGATCGCAACAGCTTTCGAGGGTAGAGTATTCAACCCAAATTTATTGATTTGACACAAGGGGAGCCAAAGAATATTCTTGAGTATTAGCAGTTGAGTTGTCAATTCAACCACACCTGGATAACTTAGTATCTGCAGCAAAGTGTTTAGTAGAAAAAGTGGTATGATAATAAAGGTAACGGTAGCAAAAGTAAAGATAAATGTTTTTGGGTTTTTGTAGTAGTTGTAACAGTAGCAACGGAAAAGTAAATAAGCAAAGAACAATATATGAAAAGCTTGTAGGCAATGGATCAGTGGTGGATAATTATGCCAGATGCGATTCCTCATGCAATAATTATAACATAGGGTGATATAGAACTAGCTACAATTCATCAATGTAATGTAGGCATGTATTCCATAAATAGTCATACGTGCTTATGGAAAAGAACTTGTATGACATCTTTTGTCCTACCCTCCCGTTGAAGCGGGGTCCTAGTGGAAACTAAGGGATATAAAGGCCTCCTTTTAATAGAGAACTGGAACAAAGCATTAGCACATAGTGAATACATGAACTCCTCAAACCACGGTCATCACCGAGAAGTATCCCGATTATTGTCTCTTCGGGGTTGTCGGATCATAATACATAATAGTTGACTATAGACTTGCAAGATAGGATCAAGAACACACATATTTTCATGAAAAAATAATAGGTTCAGATCTGAAATCATGGCACTCGGGCCCTGGTGACAAGAATTAAGCATAGCAAAGTCATAGCAACATCAATCTCAGAACATAGTGGATACTAGGGATCAAACCCTAATAAAACTAACTTGATTACATGGTAAATCTCATCCAACCCATCACCGTCCAGCAAGCCTACGTTGGAATTACTCACGCACGGTGGTGAGCATCATGAAATTGGTGATGGAGGATGGTTGATGATGACGACAGCGATGAATCCCCCTCTCCGGAGCCCCGAACAGACTCTAGATCAGCCCTCCCGAGAGTGATTAGGGCTTGGCGGCGGCTCCGTGTCGTAAAATGCGATGAAACTTTCTCCTTCATTTTTTTCTCCCCGATACGGAATATATGGAGTTGGAGTTGAGGTCCGAGGAGGTCCAGGGGGCCCACGAGATAGGGGGCCATGCCCTAGGGGGGCGCCCCCCTGTCTCGTGGACAGGCTGTGGGCCCCTGGCATTAATTCTTTCGCCAAAAATTCTTATTAAATCCAAAAAGTGCCTCCGTGGATTTCCAGGACATTCCGAGAACTTTTCTTTTCTACACATAAAACAACATCATGGCAGTTCTGCTGAAAACAGCGTCAATCCGGGTTAGTTTTTTTTCAAATCATGCAAGTTAGAGTCCAAAATAAGGGCAAAAGTGTTTGGAAAAGTAGATACGTTGGAGACATATCAATCATCGGTGCATCCCGTCCAGTCGCTAGATGACAACTGCCTGAACGGTGGGCTGACACGTGGATCTGTCGGCGAATGAGAATTTTACACATGGAAAATCCCCATTGGTCTGGGCTGTTAACGTGTTATCGGATCCAAACCGGAACCCGATAGCTTAATGGCTATCCGTTACTGTGGATGCCACGTGTCAGTTACCCTTGACGAAAGCACTTCTATGACGTGCGATTTATCATCATGGAAGTGGAGACTTCTGTGATGATAATTTTGGTAACATCATGGAACACTTCTACGACAGCCCAGGTATGACTATCTTGATTCTCTCATAAAATCATCTTGGATGTATATGCACGACAGAAAATGTGACCTTCTATGACAAACACGTATCATCACGGAAGTGGTTTTTTTGTAGTTGTTGTTATCAATCCTTGCCACTGCAGCAGCTGCGGTGGAGGGAGGCAGTGGAGACCGAACGGGGTGTGCGGGAAGCGATATTGCTTCCCCTCTCTGTTCCCATCACCTCCCGCCTTTCCTCGGCGTCACGGATGATGAAGCCATCGATGAAGAAAATGACGATGAAGACGACACGCTACATATGCTTCTCAGGTTCGCGGAAGTGCCGCCCCCTACCTGGCGTGCCAAAGATGTCGTGGGAAACAACAGCCACCTATGGGACCATGAGCCCCTTTTGGTTTGGCAGGGGGATGGGCACGTTGCACCAAGAGCGGAGAAGCGCAACACAACACGACCAAGATCACACAGGTAGTTTTTCCTAGGTTCGGGCCACCGCGAGGCGTAGACCCTACTCCTGCTTTGGTGGATTGATTGGTGGATAATGGTGGAGTTTGTGTGCACAGGGGTCCGAATGGCCGAATCTCTGAACCCTTTCTATGGTTAACATGGGCCTCCTTTTATAGAGCAAGGGGTCACCACAATGGCAAATCAGTCTTTGTGTTCTGATTAGATAGCAAACAGTGCTATCATACCTCATTCTGCAGGCGGACAGAGCGCCCTAAATGTGCCGCTTAGTTTCACATCATAGCATGCCCGACAAGCCTTACCGGGCTGCTGTGCTAGCTTCGCGCCTGCTTGCTTGACATGTCTTAGGACGGGTGTCATTTGGAGGTGTTATCTGTAGGAAGTGGCTGCCATGTGGCAGGAAACAGCCACTTAGTCACTTGGGGGCTTGACACCGCACCGATCGATGACTTGCATTGTGGTGAGGTGGAGTGGTGTAGCCTTGGCGGGGTAATCTGCCCTTGCTGTGCCCGGCAAGCCCACCGGGGTGGTCAGCAGACTTATTTTCGGGGCAACCTCGCTCTCGTCAGGCTCTCCTACCCAGCAAGGGAGTTTTTTCCCTTAGCGACATCATGCTCCTCTAGCTTGACTTGGTCTTCTTGATCTGCACTCTTATTCTTCAAAGAGTAGACCTCTTATGCGTGGTCTTGGCTTGGTCGCAGCAATCCTGCCGAGTTGGTGGCTTTGGTGTCCGTGCACAAGTCAGGGGCAAACATACGCCCCCGTTTGTGTACCCCGACACATTTCCTGTTCTGTCACTAGGATTGAGCACCGTAAGGTCGAAGCTATCACAAAGCACCTCTTCCCATGGCAAGAAAAATCGATCTGATCGGCCTAACAAAACCAAAGATTTGAAGAACAAATACGAGGCTATAAGTAAACATGCATATAAGAGATAAAAATACTCAAATAACTTTCATGCATAAAAACATAGATCTGATCATAAACTCAAAGGCCATCGGATCCCAACAAGCACACCGCAAAATGAGTTACATCAAATAGATCTCCAAGAGACCATTGTATTGATAATGAAAAGAGAGAGAGGAAGCCATCTAGCGACAAACTATGAACCCGAAGGTCTACAATGAACTACTCACGCATCATCGGAGAGGCACCAATGAGGATGATGAACTCTTCCGTGATGGTGTCTAGATTGGATCTATGGTTTCTAGAACTTGCGACGGCTAGAATGGTTTTTCGTTGACTTCCCTAGGTTTCTGGAATATTGGGAGGCCACCGAGGTGGGCACAACCCACCATGGCGGGCGTAGGCGCCCAGGCGCGCCTAGGTGGGTTGTGCCCCTGCGGGGCACCCCTCTGGTACTTCTTTGGCCCATCATGTGTCCTCTAGCCCAGAAAAATTCTCCAAAAGTTTCGCTGTGTTTGGACTCCGTTTGGTATTGATTTTCTGCGAAGTAAAAAACAAGCAAAAAACAGCAACTGGCACTAGGCACTTTTTCAATAGGTTAGTTCCAAAAAAATGATATGAAGTTGCTACAAAATGATTGTAAAACATACAAGAATGATAATATAATAGCATGGAACAATCAAAAAATATAGATACGTTGGAGACGTATCAGCATCCCCAAGCTTCATTCCTACTCGTCCTCGAGTAGGTAAATGATAAAAATAGAATTTTTGATGTGGAATTCTGCCTAACATGTTCATCACATATTCTTTTTTTTTGTAGCATGGACATTTGCACTTTTATATGATTCAAAGCAATAGTCTAGTTTTGACATGAAGATTTCAATACTCAAGCGTATCAACAAGCAACCATGTCTTTCAAAATTATCAATACTAAAGCAAGTTATCTCGAGCCCATTATGCTCAATCATTGATCCACTCACGAAACACAGTTGCATATTAGCTACACTCAATGCTCAAGTACGATCATAGTGCCCCTTATTTGGTTCTTTATAAGAGAAGATCGAGACTAAACTAAAAATAAAAATTGCATAAAGTAAATAGAAAGGCCCTTCGCAGAGGGATGTAGGGATTTGTAGAGGTGCTAGTGCTCAAAAACAAAAGATAGACATAAAACATTTTGGGTGGCATGCTTTTCATGTGAGTAGTGCCTAATACTATCCATGCTAGATATATCATAGGCAGTTCCCAAACAGAAAATAAAGTTTATTCCTTTTTCCACCATACTTTCACATTCCATAGCTAACCAAATCCACGGGTGCCGTCCATACCAACACTTTCCAAGGAATTTATTGTTTGACAACATAAAGTAAATTCCTTTTTCGTTTCAGGAATGGGCATCCTTAATACCTTTGCCGTACTCGCGTGCAATGACAAGTGAATACACACTCATCTTGAGAATAACACATCTAGCATGGAAAAATAACAGCCACCCCCTACCGTTTCATGAGCGGTACGAGCACACAAAATAGAATTTATTTTGAAATTTAGAGATGGCACATACAAATTTGCTTAGAACGGCAAAAGAATACCGCATATAGGTAGTTATAGTGGACTCATATGAAAAAATTGGGTTTAAGGATTTTGCATGCACAAGTAGTGATCATACTTAGTGCAAGTGAAGGCTAGCAAAAGATTGAGAATCATCCAACCAAGAAGAGAAAAATCACATAAGCGAGCATTAAGCCTAACTAACACCGAATAATGCACCACAAGTAGGATGTAACTTCATTGCATAACTATTGACTTGCGTGTTTGCATAGGGAATCACAAACCTTAACACCAATATTCTTACTAAAGAAAATTTACTCATCAACATGACTCACATATTATATCATCATATCTCAAAACCATTAAAAAAAATCAAGTTTATTTTGTCCAATGATCTTCATGAAAGTTTTTATTACATCCCTCTTGAATATCTATCACTTTGGGACTAATTTAATAAGTTCCTTTTGATAGCTCAAACAAATCTAAGTGAAGAACATGAGCATAAAAAATTTCTTCTCTCAAAATAATTTAAGTGAAGCAAGAGAGAATTTCTTAAAAAGTTTACAAACTCTCAGACAAATCTAAGTGAAGCATGAGATCATTTCTTCAAAAATACTAAAGCACACCATGCTCAAAAACATACAAGTGAAGCACTAGAGCAATTCCATGGCTCATAAAGATTTAAGTGAAGCATAGAGAGAAATTCTAACAAGTCATAGCATAATTTTGGCTCTCTCAAATAGGTGTGTCCAGAAAGGCTAGATGACACAAAATAAAAAGCAAAACAATCAAAGACTCATATCATAGAAGACGCTCCAAGCAAAACTCATGATATGTGATAAATAAAAATATAGCTCCAAGTAAAATACCGATGGTCGTTAGAAGAAAGAGGGGATGCCACTTGGGCATTCCCAAGCTTAGTTGATTGCTTATCTTTCAGATAATAGATTGGGATGCCATGGGCATCCCCAAGCTTAGGTTCTTCTTACTACTTATTTCCTCATCCATCGTGATCTCACCCAAAACTTGAAAACTTCAATCACACAAAACTCAACAAAACCTTCGTGAGACCCGTTAGTATAACTAAGCAAATCACTACTCTAAGTACTGTTGAAAACCCATTCATATTTTATTTTTGCATTATATCAACTATATTCCTACTTTACTATAACTTATACCCTCTAATACAAACCATAGATTCATCGAATAAGCACACAACACAAACAAAATAGAATCTGTCAAAAACAGAATAGTTTGTAGCAATCTGTAAACTTCGAATACTTCTGGAACTCAAAAAATTCTGAAAAATTAGGACAATGTGAGGAATTTGTATATAAATAGTGTGTAAGAATCTCAGAGCAAAATCACGTTTCTGTGATTTATGAAAATTATTTTACTAAGCGCAAAAGTTTCTGTTTTTCAACAAGATCAAAGCAACTATCACCCAACATGATACCAAAGGCTTTGCTTGGCACAAACACTAACTAAAACATAAAAACACATCTAATCAGAGGCATAATTATATAAACACACAATAACAGAAAATAAAAAGAAAAAAATTATTTTATTTGTTTGGTTGCCTCCCAACAAACTCTTCCTTTATAGCCATTAAGATAGGCTTGAGATTTCAATGATGCTCACATGAAAGAAAAGAGTTGAAGCACAAAGAGAGCATCATAAAACATATGACAAACACATTTAAGTTTATCATACTTCCTATGCATAGGCATTTTGTAGACAACCAAATTATCTAGACACGAAACATCTAGCATATGCAAGGAAGCAGGAAGAAGCAATAACAATCTCAACTTTTAGAGGGGTAATTTTATAACATGAAAAATTCTACAACCATATTTTCCTCTCTCATAATAATTACATGTGGGATCATATTCAAATTAAACAATGTATCTATCACATAACATATTCTCTATAGGATCCACATGCATGGAAAGTTGACACTCTTCCAAAATAGTGGGATTAACATCGAATAATGTCATGACCTCTCCGAACCCACTTTTATCAAAAAATTCATAAGATTGATCACTCTCAAAGTAGTGGGATCATTATTACTTAAATTTGACACTCTTCCCAACCCACTTTCAATATTATTGCAAACACTATTATCAAAATCATATTCATCATGAGGCATACATAAATTTTTAAGATCATAAGAAGAATCACCCCAATCATGATCATTACAACAAGTAGTAGACATAGCAAAATTAGCATCCCCAAGCTTGGGGTTTTGCATATTATTAGCACAATTGACATTACTAGAATTTATAATAACATCATTGCAATTATGCTTTTCATTCAATGAGCTATCATGAATCACTTTATAAATATCTTCTTTTAACACTTCATCATAATTCAGATTCACGAATCTCAAGAAAAACTTCATAAAGATAATCTAGTGCACTCAAATCACTAGCAATTGGTTCATCATAATTGGATCTTTTAAAAAGTTTAGCATGTGGATGAGGATACATAAACTTTTTGTTTTCTGATTTTCAATAAACATACAAAGATGCCAAACAAACAAGCAAGCAAACCAAGTAAGACATAAGGGCAAACAAAATTGCACCCAAAAAACAGATCTGGCGAGAAAAACAGCGAACAGGAAAAAGAGGGCGAATAAAACGACAAATTTTTGTGAAGTGGGGGAGAGGAAAATGATAGGCAAATGGCAAATAATTTAAATTGCAAGGAGATGTGATTTGTGATTAGGAACCAGGTAGATGTTGATGATGTCTTGAAAGTGCATTATATCAAATAGAGGGGGTGAATTGGTGATTTTTAAAAATTCGTCACTGAGGAAATTCTAAGTGAGGAATTTCCTAAGCAACGAAACACTAGCAGCAAAATAAGTACTCAGGTACAAGCATAAAGGAGCAATAGAATAGTCATCATGATGAAATCAAACATACACAGAGTACAGAAAGCGTGAAAATAGGATATGCAGGTTGAAGACAATGTGACAGAAGAAATAGGGTTGAGGAAATTGAGAAAGTCTTCAAGAAGTAACGATCCGGTTCATCAACACATGAATGAAGAAATGAAAGGGTTGAGGAGATAGAACCAGTAGCTTGGTGAAGACGATGATTTGGTAGACCAGTTCCAACTATTGTGACAGTTGTACGTCTAGTTGGAGCGGCTGGGTATTTAAACCTGAGGACACACAGTCCTCACCGTATTCTCCTTGAGCTAAAGTCACAAAGACCTCGCCCAATCACTCGTGGTAAGTCTTTAGATGACTTCCAAACCTTCACAGACTTGGTCACTTGGCGATCCACAATTCCTCTTGGACGCTCTAGACCATGATGGCTAACCGTCTAGAGGATGCACAATCCTCAAAGGTAACAAGCGTCGGTTCCACATAGGAACAATCTCTTCAATGATGCTCAATCACTTTGGGTTGTAGGTGTTTCGGTTTTGGGTTTTCCTCACTTGATGATTTTCGCTCAAAGTCCTTGGAGGATGGGATGCTCTCAAAGAAAAGTGTATGTTTCTCTCAGAGCATCCAACCAGCTAGTGGTTGTAGGGGGCGGCTATTTATAGCCTAGGGAGCAGCTTGACATGATAAGACATAAATGCCCTTCAAAGATATGACCGTTAGGTGGGTATAATCTTTTGGACAGCTGGGGCGTAGCACAACAATCGTTGAAAATTTGAGCTCTCAAATTCCTCAGGGATATCATGTTCCTCACTTTGTAGGCAATCCACACTGGTGAATTCCTAACTCCTCAGTTAGAACAAATTCCTCAGAGAACAGAAGATCTTCTTCTCTGTCACTGAAGAAATTGACTGAACTGTATGAGATTTCCAATGGCTTCACTCGAAAGGATTGGGTAGGTGTAGGCTTTCAGATGAGCATCACTTGGAAAGTGTTTCCTTAGTTTTACCTCGACCCCCTTTAATAGTACGGTGTTTCCTAGGAATCAAGAAAGAGAAAATGAAACTATGAAAACAAAAGTCTTCATGGTTCATAATCCTCGAATGAATATCCAAGTCTTCAAGGTTACACCAATTTCCCTCAGTTTCAAAGTCTTCAAGAAAACCAAAGTCTTCAACTGAAGACATACATTTTTAGGGGTCGACTTTCATCGTAAATATCAACTCCTCATCGACTTATAGAGCTTGTGTACACTCACAAACACATTAGTCCATTAACCTATAAGTCTTCAATACACCAAAATCACTAAGGGGCACTAGATGCACTTACAATCTCCCCCTTTTCGGTGACTGATGACAAATAGGTTAAGTTTTCAATGGGGATAATAATATGAAGTGTACTAATATTGAGGAATTTGATTGCAAAATATAGAGGAACTCCCCCTGAAGATGTGCATATTTGAAAGTAGTCACAAGTATTAAGGTACTTGCGTGCATTAAGGTACCTCTGGAAATAAGCATGCAGAAAGTAGTCACAAGTATTAGAGCACCATAGGAATTAAGTTTACAACTCATCAGAGCAAATACCACTACTAGAAAAACCCCTACTAATGGCGCACCTAGTATGGCTATTAGTGGCGCATCTGTGGTGCGCCATTAATAGCACGCCATTAGTAATTTTTACTAATGGCGCACCACCTGGTGCGCCATTAGTATAGGCCAGGGTGCGCCATTAGTATGCCTCCCAGGGGCCATGTATACCCAGGTGCTTTAGCATACTAATGGCGCACCACCTCTTGATGCGCCATTAGTAACTGCGGCATACTAATGGCGCACTGCCCAGTGATGCGCCATTAGTATGCACTGTCATACTAATGGTGCACTGTCATGTGATGCGCCATTAGTATGAATATTAGGTTTTTTTTTATTTTTTTATTTTCTGTTTTTTGCACAGGTTACAAAATGTATAGTTTGACAAAATATAGACAGCACACATCAACAACAGATTCATCAAATACAATAGAAGATTAGTCTTTGAATACAATTCATCATATTAGTCTTCGAATACAATTCATCATATTAGTCTCCGAATTGAAAAGACCGAACAAAGATAGAACATTATATAACAAGTCTCGAGACCGCGAGTAGCGAGTCTGTCTTCACATTACAAGTCGATATCGATCATCTAAACTACCATCACACAGAAGAGAGCTGCGGTCATCACGATGAGCATCATCACGATGAAACTCGTCTTCATCCGGTTCCTCCAACGCTCCCTCCCCTCTCCCGCTAGATAGCGGGCGTATCTAGATTCGGCCTCGGCCCTAGTGGTGTACCCTTTGTAACTGTTACCGCTGAATCGGTGAACCTGTCTCCGACACTCCTCCCAGTCATCGTAGACTCCGGGAACCTTACCCTTGTACACGACATACGTCGGCATCGCTATGCACTAGCCAAACGAAACGTTAGTACCAATTCACAGACAATACATAAGCAATATATAAGTATGCAACAGAACGATCAGAAGAGAAAAGCAAGACATTAATAGCATCGATTACATCTAAGTTGAACGACTCTCGAAACCAAAGAGACATACTACAAGTTCATTAAAGTTTAATTACAACATGAGCCAATCGATGTTTCAGAACTAGACAACTCGACTCAAGGGACCGGAGCGTGGATGAAGCCGCCGTCTATCGTGGGAGTCATGAAAGAACGGGCGTTGTCATCCTGCATTTGTAGCATTGTGTCGATGTCACTATTGGACGGTTGATTTCTGAGGTAGAACTGCCCCGAGGTACGAAGGACATCTTGATGTATGATTTCCGCAAACTCCGACTGGATGCGAAAGAATTCTTGTCGGAGGTCCGCGTCCTGGATTGCCGACACGCTCGCGGCCCAATCTTTGAGTTTACTCGGTAGCAGAAGTTGATGATGGTCCCGTACGATCGCCCGCATGTGATGGATGGCGTAGTAGGCACCCTTCTGACCGCCAGGCGGCTGCTTGACGCAGCAGAACATCGTATTGTGGGAGAACATGTGCTTGCCGTACTTACGAATAGGCCTGGTGAAGGTGCCTCCAGATTGGGCGTAGCCGGGGAGAACATCATCAAGAACCTTCTTGACATTTGTGTAGTCTACGTTCGACTGACGGACCGGGTCGAAATACGTGGCCATGGAATATTTGGGGCTTAGGAGGATGAGCGTGCAACGTGTGTCACTGCAGAAAACACGGAATGTTAAAAGAAAAACGATCGAAATGTAAGAATTCATATGTTACGGGCCGGTTGAGGGGAGGACTTACTCGGGAAAGTAAGGCACGAGGAAGTTATCCTTATCTTGGTTTGCCAGAATGACGCCTTCGAGGTAAGAACTCGCGACTTGCCGGTCCCCAGCGCTGCCCAAGATCTTGGCACGCATGTAAAAGTGGTCGACTATCACGATGTCCGGGGTCTTGTCGCGAATGATGCGCATCTCCATACTCAGCGAAAATAGCCGAACGAAGGTGTAGTGCAGCGGATGAAGGTTCAACATAGCGTGGATGTCATCAAAACGCAGGACGATCGTACGCCCGATGGAGTTATCCACAAAGCCCTTGCCCTCTGGCACCTTGGTCGCGAAAACCGGGTATGCCACATCCTTCTCCCTGAGATGCCGCTTCTCCAAAGCAAGAACACTGTCATGCAGACTCCGCATAGCACCGGTTGCAGCATTGAGCATATTTGTCGGTAGCATCGCCCTACCCGCCACATGCACCCTCCTCGAGATATCCTGCAGTGAGGGTGGCCCGTCCTGAGCACGGATCGTACTCGGTGCCGGCTGGCTCGCACCCTTCTTAGTCTTTCTTTTGCGTGCCTTCTTCTTCTCCTGTAATGGGACCGAGTTCTGCTCACAGACCGCCTTCTTGAGTGTGTTGGGGCTGATAATATTTCACACCTCGCCTATCTGAGGCTCGGTGAAGTCGGCAGCTGGAGGCGTCTCCTGAGAGCTGAACGCCAGACGTCGCCTGTTGCAACTTGGCTTCTCCGCGGTACGTGCTAGATCGCACACGTCTTTTGTTGGGTTTGGTTCTTGAGAAGGAGGCCCCATGAAGTCGCCATCGTACCCATGCTCGGCAAAGTACTGATCGACGTTGCCAAATGTATCATCGTCGTCGTCGTCGTCGTTATGATCCTGTGCCATATGCATGTTTGGATCCAGTGGCATAGGGATGTCCGGCACCGTTACGGCGGTCTTGCCATGGGGCCGACTTGGCGCCGGCACGACTGGCGGTGTTGTCTTTGGGGTGGTGTCCCCCGCCCCCAAACGAATCTGGCTCTTCGGCCAAAGCAGGGGCCAGCTCAGGCAGGCGCTGAGGGTCATCACGTCTTCATCGTCGGCCCCGACGGGTCAAATCGGAGGTAACAAGTCGTCGCAGCCTGGCAACACCCGAACCAGTTGAACCCTAAACAAGTTGGGTGGCATCTGGGTACCGTGGAACAAGGGGTTGCCCGGTTGAACGATTTTGCCCTTGGCGACATCAACCAACTCGTTGTTCACGAAGTGGAGGAGAGTGCACGGAACGTCGATGGCGCCCTGCGAAAACATGTAGGGCGTCAGGGATACCCAGTCAAAGGCAAGGAGATGAAGTCCTCGGCCGAGAGAGGCTTAATTAGTTATTGTGATGATGGCGTCGAGCTCGGCTAATGTCGAGGCACCGCCAACGGCGGGCGTGTAGTTGACGGAGGGGCCGCTTGCTGAAGAGGTGCCGGCCGGCGTACACCCGGGTGCATTAAGCTCCCGTGCCGGCGTCGGAGACACCAATGCCGCCTCCGCCGGAGGCACCAATGGCCCCGCCATCGCATTATGTGAGTTGCTGGCCGTGAAGCTAGGAATCGGGGGCGGCCCCTGTTGGCCGCCCGCAGTCCACGCACTCAACCCCGAGATCAAGGTAGGCACAAGGGCGGTGATCGTCGCTCCGAGTCGTTGTTCCACTTGCTCTTGGACAATCTCCGGAATCCGTGCCACCTGTGCCTTGAGTTCTTGAACCTCTCGCACCTGGCTTTCCGAGCTGGTCTTTTTCTCCTTCCGCACACCAGCGGTATAGTATGACCCCCATTTTGTCGACAAGCCTTTGCCGGCCACACGACCAGCTGACGTTGGCTTACTGAGCTTATCCTTGTTCTTCATTACATTCAACCCCCTATTTAGAGTGGTGTCCCAAGGGTTGCTCTTAGTCGACTCCGCGCTACTGCTTTCAGTCGCCTGTGGAAGGAATGTGAACCATTTAGAAATTTGGCTTCATTAATTAGAATGCAACCATATGGAGCTAATTACGCGGGGGTGTATTCCTTACTAGAACAAGCTCAAGCGCCCTGGTCTTTGGATCCGTGGTAAGCTCCTTTGTTATCGGGTCCTCCTTGTACCGGGCCCTGACATAGTTCCTAGTCTGCTTGTTACCGCTGTATTTCTCGAAGCGGGGCGGTAGGCCTTGCTCGGCACGGTCCGCGTCCTCCTTGTCCCATATAGGCTCCGCCACTCTGTAACCGCCGGGACCGAGTGCATGTTCCCCTATGTTCAGCTCCCGCATTTGTTTCCCCCACTCACTTGATTGGGAGCTTGCGGTGCTCGAGCAATTGATCTTGAAGTCATTGTAGTCATCTTCGGTGATCGAAGGATTTTTCTCCTTGATCTTCTGATAACTCTCACCTTTCTCGATCATTCTCTTCACATTGCTTTTCCAAGTAGACAGGGCCTTGCTCATCTTCGTGAGGGCAGCATTGTTCACTTTATTCCCTTTGAGGCTTGTGTTTTCAAATTCAGCGGGGAACTTGTATCGTTCGTGAAGCTTCGTGAAGAGGAGGTTGCGCAAATTCCCTCGGTCAGGATGCCTCAGGTTCTCGGTGTTGATCGAGACGGTGCTCCGGACAATGCACCCGAGCTGAAGCGAGTACCCCTTGACTATTCATTCGGGCGCCGTTGGATTCCCGTTGGAGTCCACTTCAGTAACTTCCTCCTTGAGGGTGCGGAGCACGATCGGGCGCCGGTCCTTCCGTTGCCTCTTCGGTTGGCTGCCATCTGTGCGTGCGCCGCCATCATCAGTGGTGGCATCCTCGGCGGCACCATCAGTGGTGGCATCAGTGTGGTCATCCTCGGCGGCACCATCCGTGGTCTCAGGATCGGTGGGGAAGGCGGCGGCCTCATACAAGTGAGGTTATTCCTCCATCTCTTGGGACAGCTCCCAGAATGCCTTGCCGCCCGAACCCCCGGCCTCATTGTTGTGGGCCATGTTTCTCTCTAAATAGAAACAAAGTTTGGTCAAAAAGTTGGTTATTGTCAAGGAACAATATCATGGTCTCATCATTTAGGGTTTGTTGACACTGAGGCATCCTAAAATCTAAGCTTTTATCATTGAGGGTTTTTCGACGCCAAGGCACCCTAAAAGCCTAACCTTTCATCATTTCGGTTTTTATCGACACCGAGGCACCCTAAAAGCCATGCATTAGTCACAAGTACGCCGGGGCACTTGATCCTACTTAATTAACTACTAAGATACCCCGGCCCATGCATTAGTCACAAGTACCCCATATGTCCTATTTTTAGCAAAGTCATGCTAAAATTCACGGAAAATTTCAGCATGACCTTTACTGAAAATAGGACATATGGAGTACCCGAATTTGCCGGAACGGAAGTTAATCGACATTCCGGCAAACTCAAGGGCCTCTCGGGGTACCTGCAAAATCATTATGACAGGTGGACATGGATGCAATGTCACATGTCACATGGATCCCACACCCACAGGAGCTGGTGAAGCTTCATGTGTATTTCACAAAAACCAGCCTGACTAAAGAGCTTTATGTAGAAAACAAATCACTCCACCAGCTCACACAGGATCATCCCTCTAAGCAATTACTCAAAATGGGCACTAGCAGCAAAATGAACATTTTACAATCTGAACTTTTTTTGTCATCTATGTGCTCATTTAACTTTGATCCAAATAGTATCAAAGTTCTTACCAAGTAAGTAATACATGCCTGCGTGGCTAATTAGCAAGTAAGTAACTCTTACATTATCAAAGCTTGCCAGTTTCTGAAATCAATTACTGATAGGGAATAGCACAGGCACACAGCAAACCTATAACTTAATGATGGTTATTAGGGAAGACAGGAAATGAGGATGGACAAAACCATATGTTTGGGAAATGCAAATAGAAGTAGTGCTATGAGAGTAATTTTTTTTCAATTTTCATTGATGTTTCAAATTAGATCGGTGCACATGTGGCTGCAATT
This sequence comes from Triticum aestivum, assembly GCF_018294505.1. NCBI lineage: Eukaryota > Viridiplantae > Streptophyta > Magnoliopsida > Poales > Poaceae > Triticum > Triticum aestivum. The sequence continues at coordinate 311,756,870 of NC_057801.1, forward strand.
TCTATTGGTCATCCAAGATGGGTGTTCATAGTAAACTACTATATAGTGGCACTAACATAACCAAGGATTGCTTTTAAAAAAAACATAACCAAGAATCACCTTCCACGTGGCTTCTTCTCTTTAGCCTGGCTTCCTTCTGCAAAGTGGGCAAATACTTCTATCTGCTGCAGTAGGTACTTCAGTCGCCCTTTCCCTTCTTGTTTTATGATCAAAACCACGATGAGAATGCAATACACACCAAAGAATATCATATACAAGAATTGCAGAAATTAAACAAGGTCAGACCCACACTATCTATTCTTTCTTCATGGCAGAATATCATATACAAGCACGAATTTTGTTCACATTTATATAGCAACAAATATTTATACACTCATATAGCAGCACTAAGTATATTGCACTTAGAAGAAGATTTGCTTTTACATCCCACCCAACTTAACAATCTAGTAGAGTTGTGATTTATTAATATTGTCTTTCCTTTGCAGGTTCATGTCAAGTCGATCGAGGATTTCGCGCAGCTGGGTTGTTTCGATGAGAACCAAGACAAGCAGCAGCCCACCAAAGCTTCTTCTACCCAGCAGCAAACACAACAAGAAGAAGTGCGGAACAATGTGATTCTAGTGCTAGTTACTACTGCTGCTGCTGGAAAGGGTGATGATTTGAATCTGATCAAAAGAGGAGGCTTCAAAGTAGAAGGTTGTGTCTGTCATGTTGAGGATTCAAGGAACCTGCCCTAGTGGTATCGTCTTGTTGTACAATTGTCCTTGCTACTGTAAATGGAAGGATCATCTATGCTTTCTCCAACACCCAGAGAAAAGCCACTACTTTGTTGCTAATGTCCTTGTCTCTATGAAAAGAGTAGGAGCATCATGTTTGGGGTCTGCGTAGTCAATTTTGAGAATCACTATTGTGTCGAAGGTGGAGACGTTTCACTGAAATTTGGGCAGTGGAAGGAAAGAACCATTGGAATTGGTGGAATCTGCAGATATGTTCTGTTACACTACATCATGTTAAAAGGGATGAGAAAAGTGACCACAATATTTCCTGTCATTACAAAAATAGAACTGAAAAGATTTCCAGATTTCATATCTAATAATGCCTGCTTTTTCTTTGTTAGTACAATCATCAAAACCATGAGGTATTTTTTAGAAGAAAATTGGTATATAACTGTCAGACTGTCAGTATCTACTATCTAATACTAAATTTGATGAAATTGCACTTCTTGAAATCTGCAGTTGTGTTGCAATTTCTTATTTGTGCATTTGAAATCTTATCTATCTTGCTTGTTAGGTACAGATTGCACTCACAGTTATAAATTTTTGCAGATGCACAATCATGATAATCTAGACTTAGCACCATGATGCGCATAAGGGTTGTGTGACGATCCTTGTATAAGTTCTGTACTAACATGTTGTTCTTTTAGAGTTTATAATATTTTGAAGTGGACAAACTGAAGATTGGCTTTTTTAAGTGCAAAAACTGAAGATACATGCTACGTTATTGTGCAAAACGTTTACATTAACTCTGTGTAAGTGCAAGTGATGAAAATCTGCTCTCCTTATGAGAAAAAAACTGAATACATGCCCTGTTTATCTGAAGAATTGAATGAACATTGGCCCCGAAGCATTTTCTTGACTAAACTGTACTCGTAATCCAATTTATGGCCTAATCTACTCAGATTTTACTCAATGACCATGTGCCCAGAGAAAAGGGGAAGAACAAAAGAGGAGGAAGAGCATATCACGTCTGTAGTCGGGCTAAGCTGTCGCCGGTGACGGTGGAGACGAGGCTGGCTGACCGACCCGGGGCAGCGGCGTCGGGGCGGGGTCGAGGCGG
>NC_057801.1:311759388-311760063 GCF_018294505.1 Triticum aestivum
CGGGGCAGCGGCGTCGGGAGAGGAGAGGGGAAGGGGATCTAGGGCGAGGGAGAGGGCGAGGGAGAGGGAAGGCGAGGAGAGGGCGAGGGAGGGAGAGGGCGAGGGCGAGGGCGAGGGGGAGGGTCAGGGCAGCGGCGGCGGCGGCGGTGGATCGAGAGGGAGAGGGAACTGGCGAGGGGGAGAGGGAAAGGGGGGATCGGGCGAAGGGGGAGAGGGAAGGGGGGATCGGGCACAATACTAATGGCGCACCTCACCGTGGTGCGCCATTAGCATGTCCATACTAATGGCGCACCTCACCGTGGTGCGCCATTAGTATTTTTTTTTTATTTCAACTCGAGCCAACAGGTTATGTACCACCAGAACTGATCCACATCAAGTCCCCTCTACTAGCTCGACTGGTCAGTAGCCAGTTCTCACACCAGGAGGTCCTGGGTTCGACTCCTAGGCACCACAAATTTTTTTTAGCATTTAAAAAGCTGTTTGATACTTATTTGTGTTTAAATATGTTCAAACTTGTTTAAATAATAACAGTAATATTTTTTTATAAGACAGTAGCATTTAAAAAGCTGTTTGATACTTATTTTTTTTATAAGACGGTGCGCGGGGTGCGGGGGGTTGGCGGCGGTGGTTGAGTAGGGGAATCGAGGGTGCGGGGGGTCGGCGGCGACGGCCGGT
>NC_057801.1:311760073-311879470 GCF_018294505.1 Triticum aestivum
GTCGGCGGCGGCGGCCGGTGGACTGGGGGGTGCTCGGCGGCGAGGGGGACCGGATCTGGCGAGGTGGGATAGCGATCGAGATGGAGGGGGATCGAGATCGAGTGTCCATGAAATTTAAAAATATTCATGATAGTTCAAAAAGTACCCATGAAATACAATCGAGAAATGAAGGCTACGATTTAAATACAATCGATCTTAGCTAGCTATGTGTTCACAATCTTCTTGCCCTTCTTTTTCGCAAATGGAGTTCTTCTGTGGAACGGACGTCCTTTAGGTAGGGTGGTCCTGCTTCTTCTTGTGGTGTATGCTGCTACTTCATCATCGTCGTCATGTTCGATCCTCGGGTCGCCGTACTTGTCGAAGTCTTGCTCGTTGGCTACTCCATCCATTCCGATGATCTTCCTTTTGCCTCTCCTCATGACAACACGACTGGGCTTTGGCGGGTCGGTAATGAAGAAGCATTGGTCCACTTGGGAAGCCAGTACCCATGGCTCATTTTTCGCGGTGACGTTTGCGCCCGCGGTCTTGGATTTGGCTTCGGGTATAACCATGGTGGTGAAATACCGGTCTTCTTTTATGACGTTCTTGGCCCATCTGACACGGAACATCGGTACCTTCTCTCCAGCGTAGCTCAGCTCCCAGATCTCCTCCATCCTTCCGTAGTATCTGTCCTTGTCGTTACCGGTGTAGGATTCCATCGTTACCCCGGAGTTCTGATAACCATCGCTCTTCATGTCCTTGGCCTCGGTGTAGAATGTGTAGCCGTTGATATCGTATGCCTCATAGGTCATCAGGCTGTGCTCGGCGCCCTGTGACAAGGCGAATATGAGTTGTTCTTCCACGGAAGAATCCTCATGTAAAGGGTACGACAGAAGCTTCTGCTTGAACCAACACGTGAAACATGAGTTGTGCTCTTTGAGTGTATCTCCGTCCGTCCTCTGTTGGCCTCGGTCATTGTACGTCTTCTTAATAAAGGTTTTGTGCTCTACCACCCAAGGATCGACCACGTCTATGTGTTGTAGCGCGACTAGGTTTGCTCTTTCAAAGTCGGCGAGTCGACCCTCGAAGTCGACATGCATTTCGCGGCGACCCTCACGGTGACCCCATCCAGCGAGCCTGCCGAGGTGCCTGTTGACGGGCAGACCAACGGGGTTCTCGATGCCTAGATAATTCATGCAGTAGGAGATGCACTCTTCGGTCAGAAAGCCCCTGGCTATGCTTCCTTCTGGACGTGACATGTTGCGAACGTATCCTTTGATGACACCATTCATCCTTTCGAACGGCATCATGTTGTGCAGGAACGTCGGCCCGAGTTGGATGATATCCTCCACTATATGGACCAGCAGATGCACCATAACGTCGAAGAATGCGGGCGGGAAGTACATCTCAAGCTCGCATAGTATCACCATGATCTCTTCCTGTAGCCTTCTGAGTTGCCTCACGCCAATCGACTTCCGAGAGATGACGTCGAAGAAGTTGCATAGGCCAAATAGCGTTTCACGGACGTGCGCGTCCATGATCCCACGGATTGCAACTGGAAGTATCTACGTCATCAGCACGTGACAGTCGTGAGACTTCATCCCGCTGAACTTCTGCTTCGCTGGGTCTAGGTATCTGCTTATCTTCCTTGCGTAACCGTAAGGAAGTTTTACTCCTAGGAGGCAGGTGAAAAACTGCTCGATCTCCTCCTGACTTAGAGTGAAGCACGCGGGAGGGTAGTCATTTCCGGTCTTCTTGGCCTTTTTGCCTTTGCGACAACTTTCTGTGTCCTGCTTCGCCTCATCATCATCATCATCATCATCATCATCATCATCATCATCATCATATATAGCGTGAAGCTCCTGCCTGATGCCCATTGATTTCAAGTCTGCCCTTGCTTTAGGCCCATCTTTGGTCCTCTCTGGCATGTTGAGCAGGGTACCAAGCAGACTCTCGCACACGTTCTTCGTGATATGCATGACATCAAGGCTGTGAGGCACACGGTGGATCTTCCAGTACGGCAAGTCCCAGAAAACAGACCTCGTTTTCCATACCTTTAGCAGCGGCTCTGGCGCCTTTCGCTTCTTTCCCGGCTCTGGCGCCTTTTGCTCCTTTCCCGGCAGTGGGCAGTCTTTCCAATTTTTCAACAGCTTGTCTATTTCCTCGCCGCTCCTCGTACACGGGCGTTTTCGGGGTTCGGTTTCACCATCGAACAGATCCTTGCGTTTCCTCCACGGGTCATCATCGCGAAGCCACCTTCGATGTCCCATGAACACGGTTTTCGAAGACCCGGGATCTCTATCTAGCTGGCGATACGTTGTGTCATCCATGCACCTTACGCATCCAGAAAATCCGTGGACTACCTGCCCCGGAAGATATCCGTAACCGAGATAGTCGTGCACCGTCGTGAGCAGTGCGGCTCTCATAGGGAAATATTCTTTCTCTGCGGCGTCCCACGTATTGGCTGGCGTTTTCCACAGCGTGTCAAGCTCCTCTTTCAGCAGCCCCAGATACAGATTGATGTCATTCCCTGGTTGTTTCGGCCCTTCAATTAGCATACTCATGTGAATGTACTTCCTCTCCATGCACAACCAGGGGGGAAGGTTGTACATCCACACAAACATAGGCCAGGTGCTATGTGTGCTTCTCTGGCTGTCAAACGGATTGACTCCATCGGTGCTCGCGCCCAACACGATGTTCCTTGGATCGTTCCCTATTTCTGGGTATTCGAAGTTCAACGCTTGCCACTGGCTCGCATCCTTAGGGTGACTCAGCATCTTGTCTTTTTTATCTATCTCCGGATCATTTGCGTCATCTTCTCGCTTCTTCTCCTCCCTATCCGCGTGCCAACGCAGGAGCTTTGCTACCTTAGGATCCGCAAAATACCGCTGCAGACGAGGAGTGATCGGAAAGTACCACACCACTTTTCGAGGAGCTTTCTTCCTCTTCTTGTATCGAGTGACACCGCACACCGGACATATGGTAGACTCCGTGTGCTCGTCCCGATAAATGATGCAATTGTTCATGCACACATGGTATTTCACGTGCGGTAAATCCAGAGGACACACGATTTTCTTCGCCTCCTCCAAACTGGTCGGGCACTTGTTCCCCTTGGGAAGACGTTCGTGCCATAATGACATGTTCTGGTCGAAGCATGCGTCGGTGATTTTGTGTTTTACCTTCATCTCCAGAGCCATGAGCGTTACTTTCAGGCGGGTATCCTCAGGCCTGCATCCTTCATACAATGGAGTAACCGCGTCTAACTCAAGTTGATCCATCTTGGCTTTCTCTCGGGCGGTAGCTCTTGCGTTATCCGTCTGCTTGAGAAGCAGCTCTTGAATATGAGGGTCCTGCACCCAGCCCATCGATGGTCCAGCGTCGTCTGCTCCGCCGGCATCATCATCATGTCCTGCATCTTCTACATGATGATTGTGTACAACATCACCGTCGTGATCATCTCCTGGGGATTCTTCGTCTTCTCGCCCCCCCCCCGAGCCGCGGTGGTTGTCTTGCTGCCCTTCCTCATTTCTTGCCCGGCCCCCATGGACGACTTCGTAGTCATCTTCATCACCTTGCCACTGATAGCCATCCATGAAACCACGCAAGAGCAGGTGGTCCCGCACCTGCCCGGAATCCGGGTCCGCAATAAGGCTATTCAGCTTGCATCTTCGACACGGACATCTTATCTCCGTCTCGTTCTTTTGAAGCATCTCGACCTTCGCGGACCTTAAAAACCTATTCACGATGCCTTCGGTCATCGTGCGGACCATGATCGCCTGCGGGGTAGAGCAAAACGATATTTTAGAACCAACAAAAAATTTGGCATGACTTTCCCTAAAAATAGGACCAAAAAGAATGCTTAATGCCAAAATTCTCGCCGAAACGGAAATGAATCAACATTCCGGCAAAATATTGGCAACTATCGCATTTCAAATACCGGTACACCTCCAAACACAAAGACATATGCAACACCACAAACATATGCAACACCACGAACATACATAGATCTAGCTAGGGCATAAAAAGTGCATGTGCACATTGTTGTAGGGAGAACAACATAAATATAGCTTCCCCCCTTACTTACCTAGCAAAACAAGGTAACTTAACCACTTAATTTGAATGAATCTATGGTGGAAATGAGGTGAAAAAGAGGAGGCACCCGAGACAAGGAGGAGGCGGTGGAGAGAATGAAGTGGGGAGAAAGTGAGTGTGGGAGGAGAGGCTGTCCAAAATATCTTGTTGCTGCCCACTTACTAATGGCGCACCAACAACAAATGCGCCATTAGTAATCCAGGTTACTAATGGCGCACCCCCTGGTGGTGCGCCATTAGTACTTTTGCAAAAAAAGGAATAAAAACAATAATAAAAAAATAACATTAGTGGCGCACCTTCTGGCTGGTGCGCCATTACTAGTTACAACTAGTAATGGTGCACCACCAGAGGATGCGCCATTAGTATGTTTGGACAGGCGCACTAGTTCAAAAAAAAATTGGTACTAATGGCGCACCGTGGGCAGGGTGCGCCATTAGTAGTTTCAACACTAATGGCGCATCAGAGGGTGGTGCGCCATTAGTATATACTAATGGCGCACCACATATCTGGTGCGCCATTACTGTCAATTCCATCTATAGCCCTTTTCGTAGTAGTGTACCTCAAAAGAGCAAGAGTTGTAACTTAACCAAAAAAATGCCCATATAAGAGACCCGCTTGAAGACTAACTCAAATTTCTCCCCCTTCGTCATCGAATGACCAAAAGGTATGAAAAATGAGGACTAAAGCCCCTGAAGAATATAATCATGATGTCGATGGAGGAGCGCCAATGTTGTGGGATCGTCCGTTGAGGTAGGGCCAACCATAGTGTCGTTCAAATCTTCATGTTCATCCATCTCCCGGGGTGAAGAATATGAACTTGTGACTAGCTGAGGAACTTTGGCTTTCTTGAATTTCTTCGAAGGAGGCTGAGACGAGTCAATACCTTGTTGGAAGCCCATCTGCTTGAGATCTTTGTCACTGTATAGATGAGACAGAATAGCCCAAGTGTGGTCGAAGACTTCATGTAGGTAGTAGTGATTCTTCTTCATAGTGTTTTGTGTGATAGTCATGTTCTGAAGAATAGCACCAAACTGACGCTTGACCCACTTGTGATTGCGATCAACCTTCTGATGAAGGCTTAGGAGAAGCTCACGATAAGTCGTCACTCGTGGAGAAGTGGTTTGAGGAACTGGCTTTGAAGCTTTTGCGGCAGAATCTTGGGTTGTAGAGTCAACATTGGTGGAATAAGATCCAGCCCTGCGGAACTGACCATCCAATGGATGAGAAACTTCATCAATGATAGCAGCTTTGCCTTTCTCATCAGCTGAGTAAATAGTCCTGTTGAGGACTTCAATAAGAGCCAAAAAGCTGAGATGATTCTGAAAGTCTGCCTCGTAGTGAATTGAAGACCTTGACCTGATGAATTTCATGATCCAAGGAGCGTAAGGCTTCAACTCAAAAGGTGACAGCGCTGCATTTGCCAAAGTCCTCATGAAGAAATCATGGTAGTTCATTGGAATGCCATGCATGATATTTAACAACAGATTCATCATGATACCAACAACCTCTTCTTCTTCAGAGTTGTGGCCTTTAATTGGACTGAGGGTATTGGTCAGAATGTGATATATCGTCCGTCGCACATATAGGAATTCCTTCACAAGAAATGTAGTTCTACGAGCTTGGCCAGGTTTCAAAGGCTTCATCAGCACTTGCATCAAATGATTTGAAAGTTCAGGTTCCTCATAATTAAATTGAGGCCGGGGGACTGACTGGGACGGCGTGAAGCAGTTTAGAGGCCGGTGCTTTGTAATGTGTAGTCTTAGTCATCCAGTCTAGCACCCATGAATTCACATCTTCCACATTTCCAGTTAGGTGCAGCATGACATAGAATTGAAGAATAAGTTATTCATTCCAGTCAGAGATGTCAATGTAGAACTTCAAGAGCCCAACATCATGAAGAATAGTAAGGATAGGGTGGAAGCATGGGAGAGAATCCATATCCACATGAGGAGTTTGACGATGCTCAAATACCTCGTCCTTGTCAAATAAGATTGAAGAGTAAAAGCTCATCAGACTGGCAATCCAAAACCTCTTGTGCCGAAGCCTTGCTGAGTCATTTGGGTTGAATTCGGTGAAGAAATGGTGCTCAACGAAGAAATTATCAGCCTTGAACTTTTGCTTCTTAGCAAGAGGATTTTGTTACTTTGGCCGAAGATTTATAGCTGAAGACTTGGCAGGCTCTTGGTGAAGAACTTTGGGAGCCACAGACTGAGGAATTTTAGTGGTTGTTTTAGTAGCAACAATGTAGTAGTCCGGGTCTCCATTTCTTCAGCTGCAGAAGTTGGAACTTCTTCAGGAATGGAAATAAGATAAGTCTGATGTCCTTCAGATCCCGTATGAATTTCTTCAATTTGTACAGGGGAGTGAGGAATCTGATGCAGACGTGTGGACAATGGTGAATTGGGATGATGACTTGCCCAATAGTCATCATTTAGAACCGGTGTTGTAGACCCAATGTCCACATCCTCATCTTCAGTTTCTTCAATGTCTGCCTTTTTACACTACAAAAAAAATACACTTCCGTGATGATACTTGTTTGTCATAGTAGGTCGCGTTTTTTTTCATGCATGTACATCCATGACAAATTTATGACAGAATCAAGATAGTCATACCTGTGCTGTCGTAGAAGTGTTCCGTGACATTAACAAAATTATCATCACGGAAGTGTCCACTTCCATGATGATAAATCGTGCGTCACAGAAGTGCTTTCGTCAAGGGTGACCGACACGTGGCATCCACCGTAACGGAACGCCGTTAAGCTATCAGGTCGGGTTTTGGATCCGATAACCCGTTAACAGCCCCGACCAATGGGGATTTTACACGTGTAAAATCATCATTGGCTGGAGGAAACACGTGTCTGCTCATCGTTGGGACAGATGTCATCCACTCATTGGACGGAAGGCGCCTATGATATGTTGACACGTGGCATGGCCCAACAGAGGCCCATTCCTGTGAAAAGGCCGGCCCGTTTGACTTGGTCAAAATGTGGCGGGCCGGCCCATGGAAAGCCTGTTAACGGCCTATTCGCATATAGCCCATTTACAGCCCGCTAACCCAAGGCCCATTACGCCCTATCCGAATTAGGCCCAGTAGCGTCATCTGGGCCACCCAATATGATTCCAGCCCGTTTTCACTTCTGTCCCATGTATGGCCCATGACGTCTTTTAGCCCATATGAGGCCCTATGTAACTCTTGGCCTATTAACGGCCCGTGGTGAAACTGGCCCGTAATGAACAGTGTATCACTTTACACCCATTAATGGCCCGTGGTGAAACTGGCCCGTAATGAACAGTGTATCACTTTATACCCATTAACTGCCCGTTATTCCGTTGGGCCGTTTCCAGCCAATGTTATCTTTCGGCCTTCTCGGAGCCCATTTATTCTTGGGCTCATTTCCAGCATTCGTTTAATTATGGCCCGTTACTGTCATTTCCTGCTTGTGGGCCAAATTCAGCCCGTGGTTACAGTCGGCCCGTTTGTGATCCGTTAATATGTTGGGCCATTTTCATAGCGTTATGAAATACAGCCTATTGATGGCCCGTTATGGTCGGCCCATGAACGGACGATTACAACTCTAGCCCGTTTACGGCCATAATGCGGCCTATTATTGGCCCATGTTATCATACCGCCTGTATAAGGCCCATTGATGATACGGCCCGTAGAAAGCCCATTGTTTCTACGACCCTTAGAAGGCCCATTGTTTCTACGGCCCGTAGAAGGTCCATTGTTTCTACGCCCCGTAGGAGGCCTAGTGTCACTACAGTAAATATTAGCCCATGGTTATTGTAGCCTAGTTTTAAAAAATAGGTTATTGCAGCCACTAGCAAACCGCGGAAAAAGAACTACAATGACTACAAACAAACAAATAAACAAGATAACAAGGAAATAAATAAGCAAGCAACTTACGCTAGGCTATCACGGCTATCACATATTACATCCATTGGGCATCAAAGTTCGCATGCAGTGCAAATAAATGCGCCGACAAAAGAATATACAAAACTGAGAGCACTTCAGAAGGCACTAGGCCTGGCCAGGAAGCCCCCCCCAAACAGCTGAAGAAGCTAAGTAGACCTCAGTTGTGTCAACGATAGATGCATTAACACTAGATTTAAGGCTTGATGGTGCGCACGGCAGTCCTCTAACATCTTCATTGCATCTTTGACTTCAAGTCGGAGCTGAGCTGAAGCAAGCCTTTCCGCTTTGAGTTGAGACTGAAGAAGTCAAACTGATTGAGGCAGCGACTGCACAGAGGTTGTCTCACACCTGCTGGTGAGTAGCTTCAACTCACTGTCTTCATCAAGATAGGACCTTGGGATCATCTCGTTGTCCACAATATGGTTTGGCTCACTACCTTCCCTAAAGTTCTGCCTGGCGTAAGAGATACGACTCTGAAAGAGAAACAAGGAGACACGTAACAGGTTTCACAATTATATAAGCAAATAAATGGATCTGTTCTGCATAAGGAACATGTTTTGTACAACTACAATTTGAAACTGCTAGTTGTTGCAAACATCCAATCAGATGTAAACAGCAAAACAAACAGCAGTGGAGGAAATGATGCCTATCCAAATCTATACTAGAACAAAGTTTGAAGGCTTGAGAAGGATGAACTTACATTACATGTTAACGCGGGCTGGACAAAGCCCTTCTCCATGTTGATGGAAGGATAATTCAATAAATTCCCCAAAGAAAATTCTTTATAAGCGTTGCCATTATTCTACATTTTGCAAAGAGTAAATATAGATCAAATAATATTGGAAGAAACAGAGGATAATGAAGCTCAGGTGCAGACTGATGATACATAATCAAATAGCAATTAATGAAGTACAGCGTTACAAGGCAAAAGGGAGAGAGGTACTGATGAGAGCAATGCAGATCCATTATTGTTTTGAGATCGTATGATCCTTTGCGCGAGGAGTTTCATCTGAAATTAGTTTTCATATAAGAGAGAAGGTAAGGCACAAGCAGAAATTTAGGATTTCAAATTTCGTATTGATATCATAGACAGTACCTGACGCTGGGCTCCCAGCAGTTCTAATAGGGGTTTGGCCACTGGAGTAGGGGTAAAGTGTGGTACAGTTGGGCCTGTGTTTTCTGTGGCTGCTGATCTATCTGATTTAACAGGTATCACTACCTTTTCCAAATACATAGTTTGTACTCCTTGAGGATCTGCACTCACCCTCTTCCTTTTGGACATCTTTTACGAAAGAACAACATTTGACTGGAAAAACATAGTGTGACGACACATGGAATAGGTACAGAAAATAGATTGGTATGGCATATAATCATATACGATGCTTAAACTAAGCAGATGGTGTAACAAAGTAGAAGTAATGCAAGAGGTCAGATGCAAAATATGTGCGACCAATACAACTTTACAAAGCTAGAGCAAGCACCTTCATGGGTGAATAAGATAGGCCATCCTCCACCATGCCAAGTTTGTTAGCCAGTGGATCGTTCCGCAATATTCCTCTCGTGCGCCCATTCTCATATTCATTTTGATAATGTTCAATATCTGACATGCATGAAAACATAAAAACAAGTGAGATTTTCTTTGTAATGCAGAAGTGATTCTAATCCAATACTGCCTCCCTGTAAACCCCTTTGTGCTATCTCTGTAATTCTTTTAAAAGATGCCATGCATGCTGTAATTTGTTGTGTGCATTAATATAATGTGGCCTACTACTCAAAATATGAGAACTCCAGAAGTGATGACACTTCGCAGATGATATCTTCAACATATAGTAAAGAAGAACAAGTCGACCTGACCTGACAGATTCAAAATATACTAAGGGAGAACAACTCGACCTGACCAGTCGACCGCAAGAGAAGAGTGCCATCTTAAAGAAGAGCAGAAGAGCAAGCTGATTGAAGATATTACAAGTCTTTCAATACAATGTCGGTTGGCCACCCATGATGAACCAGAGCGCACAGAGAAATACTATTCTTTCCGGTCTCTCCATATGTGGCTCACATGCATTTCGAAACTAAAGTAGGAACATTTAGCTCACCAATTAAACATCTCTCAGTTTACTAATATCAGCAATAATATCAGATATGAATTTGTACAACTAAGCTTGTTTAGCTCGATGGGTGGAGCAGTGCTATTACGACACGAACCACGTAGGCTTATTGTGGTCACCATAAAATGGGAAAAAAATAAGCATGATGAGTACAGTGTTGACCGTGGCAGTGGGATGGCAGATCTGAAATTGCAAACCGCGCAAAGGGTAGTTAGCAACCGATGTTTGCTTTGAAATAACAACTAAGATTTGGTATGGACAAGAAAGTACGGTCAACAAGTGACAAAGAAATGCAATTATGCTGTCTCTCTATATGTCGCGACATGCATTTGGAAACTCAAGTGGGACCTTTAGCTAACCAATTAAATGTGTCGGTTAACTAATATCAGTATCATATCACAATTATATTTGAACAACTAAGCTTTCGAATTCTGAGTGTTGTGTTGTTTAGCTTGAAGGGTGGAGTAATGCCAGTACGACAGAAAGCACCTACGCAGATCATAGTAGAGTAGATAAAAGGGGAAAACCCTAAGCATCAAGAGAAAAATCAGGAAAGTGGAACTAGTTGGACCAGTGGGTGGCGCACATGCTTTTCGAAACGAATATAGGAACATTAGGTGACCAATCAAACGTTCTCTGTTTTAGTGATATGAGCATCATATCAGATTCGTATTTAAACACGTAAGCCTTGGGTTGAGGTCTTGAGGAGCAGTGCTAGCATGACATGAAGCACCTACGATGATGGTAGTGAATATAAATGGGGGAAACCATAAGCTTTACAAGTATAGTGCCCGTGCCATGGCGGATCTTAAGGTGCAAACCGAACAAAGCTACTTCGCAACCAATGTTTGCTTTCAACTAGCCACTACGATTTGGTACGGACAAGAAAAGTACAGTAAACAAATTACGATCTATTTTCCGGGTGAGATCAATAACTTAAGCACATATGGAAGAGTACCACCTCTCTTGCGACGCCGTGTAGGCCTATGCTGATACGTTGAGGGTGCTGCGGGTGCGATAGCTGTCGGCGGCGGGGAAGAAGACTTTAGACGGCAGACGGCCGGGTCGGGGGATATATCCTGTTGCCGTGGACGAGGCGGTCGTAGGAGCGGCAACGGCAAGGTGGACGACGGCGCCGATGAAGCGAGAGGAGGCGATGAAAGGATCCTGGTCCAGCGCCGTGGATGAGAGACGTCCATCTCTTGCAGTGGACGACGGGGTAGGGGTAGCGGCTCCGGCAAGGTGGAGGATGGGGTGGCGGACGGAGGAGGCTGGCCGCAGTGCGGAGGTTGTCGTGCCGCCGACGGTGTATGAATGGGGAAATGGAGGGGAGGGGGGATCTCAAACTTTGGGACGCGCTTCTCTGAAATGGGGGAAAGTTACGAACTTATCCCCCGTTTAAAATTTCGGACATCGCGTCGGTTGGGGATAGGACGGTAATCTCGCATCTCCCAAATATTTGCCGGTAACTATTTCGGGCGAGGAGAGGGTGTTTTGCCGCCCACGGTTGGCGCCCACGGTGTATGAACGGGGCTGACAGGTAGGGCGGTTGTGTCACGTCTGATGGAAGTTACACATCTGCCCCTATTTAAAATATTAGCCTACATCGATTTCGGACGAGGAGAGTTTGTTTTGCCGCCCACCGTGTATGAATGGGGAAATGGAGGAAGAGACACATGTCTTTCGGACGAGCTTGAATCAAATGTGTTTTGCCGCCCACGTTTGGCGCCCACCGTGTCTGAATGGGCTCAGAGGCCGTCGTGTCACGTCTGATTGAAGTTACTAGTCTACCCCTATCGACAGCAGTGTAAATCCGGTCGATAAGGATGTCAAGTGTCAGGGGTAGACAGTAATTTCCATCTCGCAAACACTTGCTTCGGGCAGCCCACAAATTATAGTGGGTGTTTAGCCGCTTCGTTCAAAACTTGGGAGAATTAGCATTCACGTTTGCCCTGGGACCTGGCAAACTAAATTCAAATCCAATTTGTATTCGATTACGAATATCCACAGATAATTATACGTTTTGTTATTTATTTCTTCAAACCACAACAAAGATTTATTCCACCTTTATATATGATTATGATTTAGAAATGTCGTGATCTTCGAATTCAGTAGGTTGGATACACTCTGATTCAAACAGTTATTTCATCCAATACAATATGCTCACACGAAAAAAAGTTCACCTTATGTCAATCATACAAGTACTGAGGATTACCTCGCCTAAAAAATTCGGATCATTACAACATGCAACATGGAATCCGGAAACATAGGGGGTCTTGCAACATAATCCATTCAGAGACATGACACAACATGCAAGTACAATAATCTAATGACAATTTCAACTGGTATCTAAAGAAGAACCGGGATTACCTTGGGCTTCAGATAGCAGAAACAGCAGGACCTCCTCCGTCTTCAAATGCAACATTCTTACTTCCTCCAATTCTTGGGTTGCTTGCATAATGCGTGCCGCTAATTCCGTAATTTCCAGCCTCAAGATAAAGATTACCTCATTCATGGCAGCCACACCATCTCTTTCTGCCTCTAGTAGAGCCTCAAGCACTATAATATCTGTGCTCAGACTGCTCTCCGGCGGTGTTGCCTCTGAACTGCTACCATCTGGTAACATGGATGGCGCACTGCTTCCACAAATAGATTCTGGGGTTGTACATTGTGTCCTAGTGTGAACGGCATCCTGAAAGGTTTCCGCTGGACATAAGTAAGAGATAGTTATCGTATGATCCAGGCAGTAAGCTTACATGGTAAACGACGGACGAATTATTGCCGAGCATGGCAAACTATATTTGAATGGTTCGAAGCAGCATCAGCCGAAAAGAAATTAAAATGGTAAGATGAAACTAGGGATGTAAGTGGCAAATAAACGACATCCGCCAGTCCCATCTAGTTAGTTTTTGCTACCTCCCTAGTTCATTTTCCTCAAAAAACAAAAACTCTTTTGAACTATCATACCACTAGTGGACTTTAATCGGGATTAAACGGGACCCAGTTGACATCCCTAGTTGAAAGGGAGTGTACAACCGCTATATTTAAGTTGCCAAGGCATCTAAGCAGTTGAAATAATCTGAGAAAGCACTTAACAGTGTGGCCTCATATAAACTACGAAGACAGTCTTGTGATGAAGTTGAGAGGAAAAGTTAAGGACTCAAATGAAATAGGCATGCATTTCTTTACGATAGTACAGCAGGCACTGCTGACATATTGGCCAACTCAGGTATAGCGTAACAACAAACAAGCATTCGAATCAAGCAATACAGCAAAGCAGACAACTGAACTATTTGTAATTCGGTAGGATTACACGTTGAGGGCACAAGCCAAGAAAGCAGCCCACTCGCATTACATTTCACATGTACTAAAACACACTGGCTTACCATATGTTGCTGTGAAGCCTAGCTGCTGTTGCAATGTTCTTTGAAGATATCGTCAGCATCCCGTGGTTGCAAATCTAGTTGTTGTAGTTTATTCTGCACCATCTATTTAGGTAAAATTAATTTTAATCGCATGCACTGGTCCGAATTGATCATCAATGGTTCATCTAAACTAATGAAAGAAGGGTGTGTGCATACACGACAATATATCTGCTTCCCTCTATTTTTATGCTTGTTCGAGGTGCCAGCCCCAAAAGAACAAATATTTTGCTTGATGGGGTTGGCAGCTCCATAATTAATAGAAGCATCAAATTAGTCATGCAACTTGGGAAGATCAAGAACACACAAACAAGTAATGAACAAAGGCTCGGGGCAGTGATGTAATAGCTAGCATCAGAAAATGTAGGGTAAAACAAACAAAAAGCAGCGGAACCACATGCTAGTTTGCTGATGTGTAATTAAGCATAGAGAACACTAACCAGTCTGATGGAACCAACAAGTGGCATCAGAACAAAACTAAAGCATATTAACTATATGTGCACTGGTATGTAATTTAGCACATGTAACATGTTCACTGCCAGAAGTATGGCCCTACAGGTGCAAGCAGAATAACGCGTCTCACGAAAAACTGAATGATGCCCTGAAGAAACTCAGAGGTGCGGTGCTTATGCTAGGAAAGTGAATGTAGGCGCCGGCCGTTGGATGATAGTACCTGATTCTCGGCGGCGTATGGGTATCGTTGTCATACTTGATAGCTAAGGATCGTCGATGGTGCTCGTGTTGCGGTTGAGTTTGGGCCGGCTGTCGCCGTCGCTGAAGTGGCTCTAGTGCTACGGTTGCGGTGCCTGTCGACATACAAGAAAGCTCATCTGTGGTAAGTGAATAGTTGCACGATAAAGAGAAAAACCAAAGGAGTACAAATCGAAATAACCTGATGAGGCTGCGGCATCGTTAAGGCAGGGCCGGTGAAGTTGAATATGGCGTCCATGGAGAGGGTCCGGTGCAGTGGACGAAGGCTTCGGCGGGCGCGTTGTACAGTGCTTTCGGTGAGGCGGATCTGTTGCTGAGGATGAGGGCTTGTATGAAGGGCTAGCGAAGGGGCGGACGAGGGAGTCAGTGAAGGGCCTACGCTGTGGTGGACAAGGGCGCTGGTTAAGCAGATCCGGTACGGTGGACCATGATGGCGGTCAAGGAGATCTGGAGCGGTGGACAAGCCAGTTGCTGAAGCGGCCGCGGTGAAGTGGTGAGTTGGCAGTTGGGGGTTCCAAGGTGCGGAAGGTAGATCCGGCTGGGTGTGAGGTCCACCGCTGCGGCGGAGGACTAGATTCGGCGGCTTGCCGTGGTTGGGGGGTCGGGGAGGGGAAGGGGAGGGGCTCTAGGGAAGAATGTTGGGGCAAAGAGGGGAAAACAATGGAGTTACCAAAGCAGCCCTTTTCCGTTCATGTGGCAGGGGTAAAACAGGAATATCGAAGGGCTAAACCTTCGGGCGCGTGATATTTCGATGTGAGCGGGAAGTTTGAAAGCTTTTGGCGCCTAAAATTATAAGTATTCTGCTCTCATACGGCCGACTATGATATCATGGCCGACAATTTGTTTGTTTTGCACGCAAAAAAAATGTGCAAGTTTTGAAAATCAATGTCTCCAACTCGAAACTTAGATTGTCCATTCAATTCAAATAAGGATCATTGAGCTACTACAAGCAAATACCATCATACAGTCCAATTCAAATGAAATTCCAAATGTTTTTATCCTAAATATGATGACAAAAGCAAAATGTGTATGTGTATGAATAAAGTGGATGATTATAAAGTTTGAACATGCCCGTATGTGTATATCTCTAGGTTTGATATATGAATTTGAAATCACGAAATCCCGGCTTAAAAAATGTACCTCCGTTTAAATGAATTACAAAAGCTAATGATGGAGTCGAATTCCAAAATTCCAATCTTAGGTTTGTAATTCTGGTACATCAAGATATATCATGCATGTTCAAAAGTATCATTATCTCATAGTACAAACTGTGAAACAAATTGATCAACCATGAGTGCACAATATCTCAATTACGCTAAAGTCCCTCAAATATAGACACCTCACTCTTTATCTGAAGTCACCCCCCCCACCACCACCACACACACACACATAGAGAAGTCGTTCTCTCCCCCAGACACCAACACACGAGCACATTAACACCCCTCTCTCTTGTAAAGTCCGGACCCCAACATAGGTCTCTATCACTTTGTCTCGTGGGCATGCACACATCTCTTCCCTCACTCTCTAGGTCTCCCGCTATCTCTCTTACCCAAGCACACGCACTATGTAGAGTGTATATTTCCCATACACACAAAACGTCGCCCCCAAACGTCTATCTCCCTAGTTATGTGGTTCTCGCGCACTCACCTCACACACCACCCCCACTGCAAACAAGCACACTTTGTCTCCTTGTGCACCACTCTCCTCTTTCTATCTCTCCCACATGCGGACCCACCCCAGCTCCTTCCCTATATACATATATGTCGTGACTCTTTGCATAGCTCCCTAATGTATAATCATTCTCGATTTCGCACATTGTTCTCTACACCATCTATTCTAGATCTCTCATGAAGTCCCTATCACACACACGATGACTCGCTTCCCCTGCGTCTCCATTCATAGGCCAATTTCGGACAACATCAACATTGTCTCCCTATCTATACGCCATTTATGGACACAAACGACCCCTCTCGCCCCCTCTCTTCCTCTCTCTCTCTGTCTCTCTGTCTCTCTCTCTCTCTCTCTCTCTCTCTCTCTCTCTCTCTCTCTCTCTCTCTGTGTCTCTCTCTCTCTCGTCGCTAGATCTCTCTTTCTCTCGCTCTCACGCCCCTCTCCCACACACACTCGATGTCTCTTCCAAATAGTCTGCTCCCCCTGCACGCACCCGCGCTATCCCGCTACTACACATGTCACACCATTCCCCCTTCCCTTATACTAGGTTTACATCATCAGTGGTCTCTCTACTCCACATACACTCTCTCCCTGTCACACACAAGCGCGTGCACAAACACACACAGACACACACAAACACCCATTTATCTGGATCCTCATCTCTCCCCATGTCCGCATGTGTATCTCACATACTCACTCTCTAATCTATACTCCTATATAGTATGCCAATATTGAGTCATACGAACCGTTGGATTTGTGTAATCAGACGACTTACATTCAATAGCTATAACTAGAGGACCACGTGGCCAAATATGCACCATTGGATAGGACAATCCGACGGACCACAGAGCTGGGATTCGTAGTCGGGGCATTACTACCCTGCCAGCCCGCCGACCACACGCGGTGATTCTATCCTTGACTAGAAAATTCTAGCATGCTCATGTCACATGAGTACTGTAGTACATGCAGCCTACAATTGTATACTACAGACTAGAATCGACAAAGCAAGTGGCCGAGAGAGCCCTACAGCCCTACCGTAAGACAACTACTTTAGTAGTAGAAAGAAGAACAGAAACGGACATGAGTAAAGATGAAAGAGGAATGGATGCACCAATGCAGCCACGGTAAGGACAAATGCACAATTTACCAAACTAGATAAAGGCAAGTAAAGTAAACGGTCTAATATGTGTTATATGAAAATAGACTTTACTTTGTTTTATAAATTTATTTTCAAAACATTACTATATGGACTTTCTTTGTTTTTGCTAGCATTTATATTTGTAAAAGTCTAATCTATTATTTTTTTAGCGTAAAATTGTAATCTATTATACGGCAAGTGTATGGAATTTGTTTCAAAAATGAAATTAACAAATATTGACAAAGGAATTATATGCTAGATTGCAACCAATCCTTCCATCATATATTATTCCAGAGTCCTTGTGGTACACCAACCGGGTTGAAGTCCTAAACTTAGCATAGAGTGTTTGTGTGTGCGTTCATACTATTGCATCTATGTGAGTATTTGCGTTTATACTGCCCTGGAAAACTTTTGCAACATATAACATTTCATAATACTTATTGTCTACACGTGCATGGCACGTGCCATTTACTAGTTATGTATATGTGTCTCCATGTTACACAACACAAAGCCCCATGTACATGTCTCTCTCTATCCTGCACACACATAGACACAAAGAATCTGTTATCATTGCCTCAATCTCTAACATATCGCACACGCACACTATCTCTCTCTCTCTCTCTCGCGCGCGCAAACACGCTCAATAAGGGTTTCCCCGTGAATAACTTACCGTCTACTCATCAACAGTCGTGGCAGCACGGCGAACACGAGACGTGAAAAAGAATAAATCTACACGTGCTTAGACCACCTAGTATGACTACTAGGACTAGAGCAAGCCATTGTGCTAAGGGAAAATCTTTGTTTTACACACTCGAGAAGTCATTGTGCTAAGGCCCCACATGCCGAGGCGTTGAATAGAATGTAGATGCTAGTTTACAGAAGAAAGTATCGATAATACGTTTGTATCTCCATACTTATATTTCTTCATTTATAAAAAACTGAGTTGGTGATGATGGTACGTGTGCCATCTTGCAATATAGACCGTCTGATCTATATGTGACGGATGGAAATTAAACTAAAAGATACCCGCACCCCTCTCCACATTTGTAGACAAGGCCTTCCCTCGTTCATCCTTATCTCCAACAAACCTCATTGTTGAGCAATTAAGAAAGGAAGCCTCTGGAACAAACTGGCCTAGTGGCCGCTGCCGGCGTCGTCAATCCCCATGCCTTCGCTCAGTCCGACCACCAACAACCACCACACCCAACTCCTCTTCACCTTATCTCATATTTCTCGAGATATCATTAGTTTTTACACATGGGATTACTCCCGCAAGGGTCAATCATAACAAGTGTTTTTATAAAAAAAATGCATCTTAATGTTCCGTTAATGCACGGATCTTGCTAGTACTCCTACACAAGACTAAGTTGGTGATGCTGGTGTGTCTGCCATCCGTCGTTTCTGACCATTAGATCTACATCTAACGATTGTGAGGTAAGTTGTTGCCTTTTCTCACCAACATCCCACTTGTCTACCAATTTGCAGAAAAACCCATAATTAGTATCTTAAAACCAACCACATCCCTCCCTGACCTCACCAAAACAGCCCAAGGAATATATATAATTGAAACATAATATACATATGTATATCAAAATTAGGGTGTTTTGTACCAAGTTTGTGAATAAGTATTATTCTAATTATGATTCGTTGCAATGGACATGAACATTGCTAGTATTTCCAACCATGTATTTTTTTCTAGTATTCCATAGTTTCGAGTTTTCCATCAAGATATTAGTCACTCATGGTTGATATTTACTTTCAATCATGTACACATATGCACTATGTAACTAGCCTTGCTTATTGGCGTCCAAAGCTTAACTTTCACTCCTACTTACAATATGTAGAGTATTTAACAAAAAACTACCACTTTCAACCAGCCCTATGAAGAATCTATTGTACAAAAAATAGCAAAAACATACCCAAAATTTCTTAATCCACGCCAAAAACTACTACTACCTCCATTTCAGTTTACAAGTCTTGCGTGTATACCTAGGTTGTCATTTTATTACCCTAATATAAACTATATAGCACAAAAATTATACCTTTTGAAAGTAGAAACTCCATAGTTTATGTTGGTCTATTTTTTGTAATATATGACTTGTATTAGGTTGGTCAAATTGACAACCTAGGGGTACGCGCACGCCGTGTAAACTGAGAGAGAGGTAGTACCTAGTACTCCTACTGATTAGGTTCGCTTAAACCCATTTATGACTGGGTTGGCCCACACATCCGTGCTGATGAGGCTGCATAAACCAACACATTTTGTTTGACCGTTGACACGAGGGACCCACATCTGACCTTCTATCCTGTTATTCCCCCTCAAATAAATATTTTTCCTGAACATTACTTCAAACAGTACTGATGCATGTTCGTCGGTGGCGCCGGTGATGAGCGAGTTGGCCGCCGCTCCGCCGGACGGGCCGGACCTGCACTGGCCTCCGCACCGGTTGGCAGGCTGGCCCGAGCGTGACTCACGAGCGAGCAAGCCGCCGTGCTGGCCTTCGCTCGACCCACATGGCTGGCCTGAGCGCGGCGCACGCGAGCAAGCCGCCGCGCTGCCGTACCAATCTAGCTAGCAAACCTTGCAGACAAGCAGCTGGACGGAGCTATCTTGGCTAGCTAGCATCCGCGAGCGCCGGACGGAGTTGGCATCCGGGTTGCCGCAACATGGGCTCCGCACCGCCGGTGGTTTTGACCTCACCTTCTGCCGGCGGCGGTAGCTGTGTCCCATGGCCGAGGATGACTAGGTGGACGGGCCGGAGGTAGGAGGTCACTCGAGGATTTTGGTTGGTAAGAGCATGTACAATGGTTGATAAGGTAATCTTATCTTAAGTCTGCCACGTATGCAAGTGGTAGTAGTTTCTTGACATTTTAGTGGTTTCTTGCATTATTAGGGGTTTCTTGTAAGGCACAATGTACGTACTACTAGCGACAAAAGGCGATTCTAGGTTGCGTTGTACTCCAACGAGTACTACTAGTGGTCGCGGGAGTGTATACCTCGTTTTGTGGGTTCGATCCCGGCCGAACGCACGGCAGCCTTTTAAAAAAATAGTACTACTACACTTTGCTGCGAGCCAATATTTTACAAGGGTAGTTTGAGTTTTGAAGTCAAACGGACGTGCGGCCCCACAATCTGGGTGCACTGGACAGCCTAGCCACGTGAACATGTTTTCCTTCCCAGCATCCCGTGGCTCACGTGCTCGCCCTAGCCGCACCTCGCTTGCAGCTTCCTCATCAGCTAGTAGTAGCATATTTAAACTAGCGCCTCCCAATAAGGCCCGAGGAGCCGGAAAAGCCTGGCGGGGCATTGGGAACTGTGCAATTTGGCTCTGTACTCTATGTAAAGTGATGTACTACCAGTACTCTGTAGCTTGTGGCGTTGCACGCATGGACTTCACTCCATTATCGGCTCTACTATGAAAGAAATTCCTCTTGACGTGTTTTTTCTGAAACGGAGGCAAAAGCTTTGCTTCATCTCATTCATAAACAAGGAACTACTCCACAAATGGAAGCGAAAAGCCTAGTCTCGCTGTATCAAATAACTCAAATGTTCTGCCCCCGCAGACCACAGTAACCGTCGCTGATAAACAGGCTGCTAGTGTGTGCGTGAGAGGAGCGGCTGAATATAGCACCGAGAGTACCCACTAGCCCACTACGCAGGTGTACTTCCCCTGCATTGATAATACAGCGATGGTTCTAGAGAACAGTAGTACCCTCCACTTCCAATTGTAGATCCTTGGCCCTGAGATTCAAGAGTTCAAAACTGGTGCACTATACTAGACTAGACTAGACTAGAAGTACAGTACATCGCACTAATACTCGTAGTTGAGAAAAGTAGTACTAGTACTGCTACAGTATGAGTACGTACTCCTCCGTCACATAATGTAAGACGTTTTTTGACACTAGTTGGCGTGTACAAAAAATGGCAAAAACATACCCAAAATTTCTTAATCCACGCCAAAAACTACTACCTAGTGCCAAAAATTTCTTACTAGTGCTACTATTTATAGTATAATGCAATCCCATAACATTCCATAATGCTAGTACTAGTAGTAAATAATAGCCTCACCCCTTCGCTGAGGAACAATCTATAGTTGGAAGGGACGAGGCCCTGCGGTTACTACGCTCTTATCTCCTCCTCGCCAGTTCCCCTCCCCCCGAAGAGAAGGCAGCCAGGTGGTTCTCCTCCTCGTCGGGGCGAGGAGACCTTGGACAACGATCCTCTGGGAGAAATCGCACGCCACACCGACGTCCTCACCGCCGCAAGACTCGGTGCTTACTGCACCAACTTTTTCAAGACGCTGCTTAAACAGGTTTGGAAAAAGGCCATGCTTGTTGGTCTTCCATGCGTCCTCGAGGAGAAGGTTCTTCTATGGGACAATCCTTCGAACAGTCCACCGCTCCCTGGCCATGGTTGCACGTTGACTCCGCTAGAGTTGCCGACATTGAGAGGTAGTCGGATTTTGTCCGATGAGCAGGTCAGTAATGGAGTTTGATCATGTAGTACTTAGTTATTCCATTTCCATCCCGTAATTTCTCCGTTGCCCACCGTCTTATATATAGGTCTGGGTCGGTGCCAACGAAGATTGGCTTGCATACCTCCGGCCAGATACCACCATCATTTTGTACAACATCCACAGTAGTGCGGCCGTTCCGGTAGACCCCTTCTCCACCATTGGGATGGGCCTTCCGGACTGGCTGGGCTTGAATACGTATGATGATGCCTACATAAGATTGAAGACGATAGCAATTGCGGACCCACCGACAAAGGGACGCGGCTACGACGATTACTATCTCATCGCGGTGTTCAACATAAGGATTGCCATCAATGCAAGACGCAGTAACGGCAGAGGCTGGCGCATGTTGGCGGCAGCAGATTTGTACCCCTACATGTTCGAAGACGCCGTGCGCCATCTAGGCCGCATCTTCGCGGTGACAAGCCAGGGGACTTGTTTCATCTGGTTGCCATCGTACGGTACGGGAGATTACAAACGGAATGCACAAACCATCATTTGCATCCCTAACGGTACTCCATTATTTTGCAGGGACCAGTCATCGCCCGATCAAAATAAGATCGCCGATCTTGGATGTGCATTTGCATCCGCAATTTGGTCTAACCTGGAACCTTGTAGCTGACTTTGGCATATTGGGATCAACGATCTTAGCAGTCGTTACCCATGGTACCACTAATGTGCAACATGGTCACACAATCTACCACGATCAGACCGTCACCATCTACCCAGGTATTCCATTTTTTAACCCTCTCGCCTTCTCTTTCATTGTTGTACTAGTAGTATACTTAGTACTACTAGTAGGAGTACTTTTTACCTTGGAGGACACGTATAGCTAGCTGGGCCCTTGAAGAGTTGAACCCACTAGCTGCCACCATTTTTGTTTTTCCATGTCTTACTATCTCATCCATGTAGCCAAGAGTGGCTATATATAATAAGCCGGTTATTTTACTTCCTCTATACCGGAGTAGTACTATTTGCTGCATAGTATTACTGACCGCCATATTTGAGCACAACATTATTATGCATGGATCTTGACTATGTACGTCACCATGTGTCCAGATCTGGGATGCCGCGTGTACCAGATGAACGGTGCCGAGTTCGACCCCCGTGATGCTACGTGGGTGCGGAGGAACACTCTTGGAGAGTATTCGCTTTTCATCGGGGACAGCTACCCCATTGTGAAGCGGATGCCACCTTCTGTGCACGACACGGAAGGCCTGCCGTTCATGAAGCATGGTTGTGTCTTCATTGCGCACCGCCGGATGAACAACATGCTGGGACACGCTATCCCTGATTTATGCCGCTTCAGCTTCGATGAGTCTCCATCGTGTGGAACCGGACTAGAAAGATGCGACAATGATTCCTGTTGCCCACCGCTATGGATCGTGCCATCCATGAAGAACACCTGGGACTGGAACCTGGAGGAGGACATGCATGTAGCCCAGCTATAACATGTAAGTGGAGTACGGTAATTGTGAACGGTAGCGCTGTGAATATATGTAGACTAGTCGTGCACAAATTTATTACATGAATTGGAGATGAACTTGTGTGGCATACTGGCATTTGTCCTTTAGAATTTATTACTAGTAAATGTGTTATGTGTACGTGCAACTTGTGTGGTTGTTGCACGGGCTCCACATGCTCTTTGAGAAAAAAGGTGGCACAACTTTGGATATACGTGACGTGGCGTCATCATACAGTAGCATCGTTCGCTATAGTTGTAGTACACTCCTACTAGGACGACAACTCCTATAAAACCTTGCGCTTGGCTCTTTTTCTCTTCGGGAGGTTCAACAGTTTGTACTCGTGTGAACCTTGCACTTGCCTCTTCGCCTCTTCGGAAGGTCCAACAATGATGATACTACAGTACAATATGCATCTGGCAATCTGACACCGATTGAACTGCTGCACGTCCACCGCGAGGGCGAGGGCGAGGGAGAGATAGAGGGAGAGGGTGTTGTAGTCAAAACCCTCTCCTCGTCCTACGAACCACCGCGCACGTGGGCGAGGGAGAGGCGTAGTAAGCGAGCTTCTCCTCGTTCGGTGAGTTGACGGGACACATCAAAGCAGTACTAGTACTAGTACTAGTCCATACTGCGTCCTTTTCGATTAATATGTCCTAATTTGAAATGAGAAAAATACACTGGCGGTCAACGTATGTAACAATACGCTCTTTACGGTCACTATATATAGTTTTGCGTCGATTATACGATCACTAGCTCATCGTAGAGCACCGTATTGCATCCTACTGACCGGCCACATAGTCGACGTGGCACTTTGTTGACTGGTTAAATTGTCACCTGGTTTCTTGGTCCCACCTGTCAATGGGCGGAGCAAAGAAATCAGTTAAACAAAACTTTACACAGGCGCCACACGAGTCCAACCCTTGCGCCCGAACCGCCCTAGCTGTGTATGTGAGTGCATGCATGTGTCCTCCCTCGGCCTTCCAACAAAGAGTGTACATCGACTATAAAACAAAGAGTGTAGTAGTACATGATGTACATCTACACTTACAATGCATTTAGCCTTTAATCTAAATCGATATTGATTGACTAATGCACCAACTTGTGCTGTAGGTATAGGCTACATGTCTATCCTTAATTACAACATGCAACGGCCTTCATTTAATCTTCTTATCTCAATGGTCGCATGCACACATAAGTCTGCTACTTTTGGGCGTTAATTATACCATGGTCAATGTGTAAATCTCTAAATGTACAGTCTTTCACGGACGTAGGGAGTAGGTTGAGCACTTGAGCGTGAGCATGTGTGTTGCGTCGTGTGCTGTGTGCCGCATGGGTGCGTGAGTGTTGCGTGCGTCCATGTGGAGTACGTGTTAGTGTTGCATGTTGCATGCATGCATGCATGCATGGGGCTTACTCCGTCCCATTGACATGTTCATATTTCAAACTTCCTATGTTCCCTCCATATGGTGATACTCCCTCTATTCCCAAATACTCCAGTACGGAGTAAAAGCCTCCCTCTGTTCCCAAATACGGAGTATTTGTCTTTCTACATATTTCAACAAGTGACTAGGTACGGAGCAAAATGAGTGAAGTGAGCATAGAAGCATAGGGATACTGTAGAAAGGTAATCCTCGCGATCCATCATTCCCCATCTCGGTCAGAGAGAACTATTCAACTAGTCTGCACAGTGAAGTGACAATACACGCTGCAACAGATGGGACACGTAATTAATAAGGTGAACCAGCATGTTGGTGTTACTAAATCAGCCTTACCTAGTACTGCCATCATGTTTGCCAGTAGAGCACGCTTCCGCAAATACGCCTATGCACCTGTGTCCTCCATTAACTGACATAAGGGCCCTCTTGTGGTAGACCCACATGTCATCGGTGTAACTATTTACACTCCGGAGGACGGTGCCTATATCCTGGTAGTAGTACTAGTAGAATTGAGATTTGATGCACTTTCTTCCCCGTCTTCCACTCTTCTTCCTCCTCTCTTCTTCTTCCTCCTCTCTTCCCCATTGTCGGCCGCACACCATTTACCCCCGCTCACTGCTCGCCCGCTCGCGCCATCTTCCTTGGTAGCTCGCGCGTACCATATCCCCCCGCTCACTGCTCGGCCACACGAGGAGAAGCTTCTTCGCTCGGCCGCCCGAATCCACTTCCCCGCTGGCTTGCAGGCACCGAAAACCCCAATGGCAGAAACGACTGACACGCAGAGCCGTGATTGGAAATCCCTCCCCGATGTTCTCTTGGAGAAGATCTGTAGTCGTATGGACCTACTCAGCACTGTCCGTCTGGCCGCATGCTCGGTGTCTTTGTACCGTCTACTCGTCTGCAACCGGCCGGCTCTTTTGAAGACACCCTGCTTGCTGATGCCCGATCCTCGCAGGTGGCCCAGACACCGACTTGACGATCCTACGGAGGTTATCGTGGTGCCCCTCGACATGCTAGCACTACTCGTCCACCTGTCCTTCATGCGCGGCCACTACTGGGCGGGCATGAAGGCCAACTGGATCGTCCTCATCCACCACACCGGTAGTCCGTGGCGTCTCGTGGATATCAACACCCAGCGAGAGATCACCCTTCCATCGTTGGATACCGCCGACATCGAGCCTCGCAGCCCGCCGGACACTCCTGCCTACTACACACGAGACGCGCCAAGCTTTTGGCTCGACCTTTGTTTGCAGAAAGTTGTAATCTGCAAAGTGCCCACACCATCAGAAGACTACATGGATTACAAGCTCATTGCCTTGTTCAACATGGGATTAGTCTATTTGGAATCCGGTCGCCATACATGGTTATGGCTCATCATCAATCCTGTTGAGGCAACATTTCTGTCTGATGCTATAGTGCATGATGGCATCGTTTACGCGGTCGACGCACGGATTGGCTGCCTATATTGGTGGAATATATCGTCGTGTAATTGTTCTATCTCATCTCATCTTTACCTTATGAATACAACTGCCTGATCATTTGTTTAGAATGCATAGCATGTCTATAACCACATCATTACTATATGTTCCTCTCATTTCCTAGATTTTTATGACCACACATGTTATTGTTAGAGTTGATATGAGAACAATTGGCATCTAATGATTGTTAGAATACATATTATGAGCATAACATCATGATTGCTATATGTTACTCTTGTTTACTAGATTTTTATAACAACACATGTTATTGCTTCGAGTTGATATGAGAATAGTAGTAGTAAGTGCTATGGTAGAATATGAGTAAGCGCTGTCATACCTGTTTTCCTCTCATTGTTACATGATGTTTGAACCATGACATGTTGCTAGAATATGAAAGTCATTGGCTTATTTTTTTAACTTGGGGTATGATTATGACCACAACATTGCAATTCTCTGTCTATGATATGTGTCACTGTTATAATAATCTTAATTCCACACATACTCTGAACATGATTGTTTATTTTTGTCCTTTTGGTCTCCAATTTGAATTGTTGCAGCAGACGCAAATGCGCTGGCCTTCATGATTCCAGGACCTGGAAACATACGAGCCGATGGGTGCTGGTTTATCGCTCGTTCAGCTGACGGCGGTCATTTGATGCTCATTCGCACATTCCAAATTGACCAAACCATTACATCAAACCACATGCAGTACAATGCGTGGGGCATTCGTGACGTTGATGGCTATGGCTGCTTCGTGTTCGAGAAAGATCTCAGCTTCGTTGGGCCAGGCGTATTCAACTGGAGGCGGGTTTACAGCCTCGGCAACCACTCCTTGTTCCTCAGGCTCAATTATCCGATCATCCAACCAATCATCGATCATATCACCAGCGATGATTAATGTGCTATGCAACTTCCATTCGCGAGGGGGGGCTGTGTTTACACATCATACCATGGGTTTCATGAATCACCATATCCAGAGATTCGTTGACACAGCTTGTTGCCAGGTAATCTTCATTGTTTGAAATGCATCAAGCTTCCATGCGATGGATGGCTTTTGCAAACTCGACATGCGGCGATGTGGTTCATTCCAACAGCAAATATGCATAACTTGATTCGTGCTGATATCTAGACTGAGCCATGTATTCTGCTGCTGTAGCACGACCCTCTTTTGTTGGATATTATGTACTATTGTTAGTTTGAAGCACTCCTCTAGTTTGAAGGATATATACCTTCCTGGGATCAAGTCCATCCTAACTCACCTGCGTAGGATGTACTGATAATGATGATGGAGATGTTGTGCAGAAGCCATATATATACATATGTATCAGTTAGGCTTCAAGTGCGTACTTGTTAGTTAAACCTATGTATAAATTGTGACACTAAATACGA
Organism: Triticum aestivum; assembly: GCF_018294505.1. Taxonomy (NCBI): domain Eukaryota; kingdom Viridiplantae; phylum Streptophyta; class Magnoliopsida; order Poales; family Poaceae; genus Triticum; species Triticum aestivum. The sequence continues at coordinate 311,787,393 of NC_057801.1, forward strand.
CTAGTAAGTAGTACAGTAGCAGTACTAGTATACGTCGGTCAAATTATTCATCATGTCCACACATCAAATTGACATGACAACACGCTGCGCGTGAGGTGACACAAGAATCCCGACGGCGTGTTCGGGTATTCCGGGCTTCAGATTTGGAGTACCACTTATCTGTCGAAATACTTTTTTTCCGAAATGGAGGAAAAAGATTTGCCTCATCAATTAAATAAGAGGAGAATAGAGTTTAGAGTTTTTACATGCGTACTTGCAAAACGGCATGGCAATTACTCTCGTACAACTGTCGAAGAAGCGCGAGTTTTTACTCTGTCGAAATCTTTCATCATTCACTTAAAACAGTTGATTGGTCATACATTGAGTACCATATAACTGGAATTACCGATGCAAGTCGAAGAAGGATTGGCCGGTGCTGCCGGCTGGCGTCAAGTTCGATCCCACAGATCAGGAGCTGATCGAGCACCTTGAGGCCAAAATGAGTGTTGACAGCGCGAGATTTCAGTCTCTCATCGATTTGTTCATACCAACCATCGACAACGAGGACGGCATATGCTACACCCAACCTGAGAAACTTCTAGGTAAGACACCGATCGGCCGTCTACTTGCACAAACATATTCCTTTGTTTATAGCTCTATTTTTCTTTTATACGCAGACCTGGTGAAACAATTACAATTTGACAGTTAATAAAAAGTGAAACAAGTGACTTCAACATGCCAAAGATGTTATGAAAATGCCAACTAGGTACACTAAAACCTGTATTCCACAATACTGCATGTGTCACACTGAGTGGCCTAAGGAAGCATTCCTTCCAGCACAATTCCAGGGCATTCAAAAGGGGCACATGGACGCGTCGCAAGATACAGTCGGAGTGCGGCACGCACATGATGTGGCACAAGACTGGCAATACCTTCCCTGTGATGGTCAATGGCCGGCAGACGGGTAGCAAAAAAGGTTCTGGTGGTGCACACCAACAAGAACTTCGACCAGCAGAGGACCAACTGGGTGATGCACCAGTACCACATCGGGGACCTGGAGCAAGAGAAGGAGCGGGAGCTGGTCCTCTGCAAGATTTTCTACCAGACGAACACTAGGGCTAGGAGTAGTTTGGTATTGGTAGTTGTACTACCTTGTCGTCCGCAAGTTGGTATTGTTGTGAATGATCTTTTGGTATGAACTTGCATTTGCTTCCAACCATCATGCCGAGGGTCGACGTGGATATAAAGCTGAATCATTTGTTTCGAAACGAATTCTCAGACACCTGAGTTCTTATTTGATGGGTAGCATAAGCACCCACTGTTCGAATTCCCAGTTCTGCAGTTTTTTTGAAACAAGTGCATGCACTTATTATCACGATAAAAAAATATCCATGCTGCGTCCCAGTTATCAGTCTGTGCTTGCAGAATTCTCTCGTTTATTGAGCATGTATATTGTTTTTTCAGGTCGAGCAAGTTTCAACTGGGCTGTAGACTGACCAGGGTTGGTTTTGTTTTTAACAGGCCCAGCCCATGACGACAATGGGGCACAAAGATCCAGCGGGTATCGACTGGCCTCTGGCCCGCCAGTAGTTATATTTTGTCTTACAACATCCGCAGGCAATTTTGTTACTGAATCAAACACACAGCCCAGTTCTACTTTCCTCTTGAAACGCATGTCCTACATCTGTTTTCTAAAATCTACCTATAGATTTACTAGGTCATATACATGTATCATTATATTGAAAACACATAAAATTCCCTTTTCATATTTACATCCTTATTTTTGTTGTTTTTTCCAACCCAGCGCTGATTTTTTACCACTGGTTTTCCCTTAAACCAACTCAATTGTCCCACGTCTTATTTGCTTACAAAAACAAAACGATTTTTTTGGCAAATCAATAGTTCTTAAAAAATGTTTATCATTTCGGGATTACAACAGTTTGGACTCCACCAAAATATGCAAAATAAGGTTGAACTTTTTGAGCGTGGTCCTAGCAGAAAATGGGCTGTAATAAATTACTTAAGAATTAGCAAATGGGCTACAAATTATAAAAAATAGCAAATGGGCTGCAAATTGTAAAAAATAGCAAATGGGCTTTATGTTGTCTGCCACAGATTTGGAGGCTGACTTGTGGGCCTACTAAGTTCATGCGTACACAAGGTTTCTTAAAAAAGAAACTTAGTCAACAATCGACTCTACCAGCGTCAGACCGTTAGATGTCAATCTAACGGCAATCGTGCTTCTTCACACTACAAGAAATATGTCAACTAGTGACCTTCTGTCAGTGACCCTGGAAGAATTGGTCATAGATCTATGACCATGTCAGACCAATTGGTCAAAAGCTGTTCGTGGGGCTCCAAACCCTAAACCATTGCGACCATTTTGGTGAGAAAGGTCGTAATTTCCTTACACCAAATGGTCACAAAGCAAACAAGGCTGGTCCGCTGCCTTATTTCTAGTTGTTAACGACCAAAATAGATGGTCATAGCCTTGTAGATTGTGGTGGGTTGTGATGACTAGGCGCCATCTCATCAGTTTTGCTTGTGTCATGTCCATGTGTCAATTTTTGCCCTAGGTTGTGAAGCAACCTATATTTCTATTATTCCAAAAATTCCCAAATAATTCTCATAAATTGTTTGGATCATATCTTCATCAAATATGTCAAAAACCTTCCTTGCCTAGTTCAAAAATAACTCAACAATATTCATTTTCCTATTCTGTTCAGAGCAGCAGTTTGTGAAGGAAGTACCACTTTGGCATGTCCAAATAGTATCCATTTTCTACAGTGCTTTCCTATGCCCAAATAACCATCCTCCACCAAATGCCAGCTCAATCCATTCATTATTTTGAGCCGAGCTTCAACATTTGTAGTTATGTCCAGTGTGGTAGTTTGCAAAGCAAGTACAACATAGGCTCCTCCTTTTGAGGTGAAAATTTGTGAAGACGGTCTTCTTAGTAACTGATCATCCTCAGCCAAAACTCACACCCATTAGCCATGTACATTTCCCGTACCGCTAATCAAACACTTGGCTGCTAATTCATGTTTGAGCATCGATCGGTCTTCTCGTGAGAATGTTATGTTGTAATTTTCTTCCTAGCACCTACCTGGGGAGTGCCCAACCCACTAGACATGCCTAGGCCACCCAGAACACATGGCAACGCCACGGTCACGCGGTGACCACGCGGCGGGCATGCGAGCTTACGCGCTCTAGAGTTGGGGCCCTCGGCCACCGTCCAAACCTCGATGTCTCGCCATCAAACCATGTATTTCTGATTAAATAGATACTTATTTACCTATAAATGATTTTGGGAAAAAATAAATAGCAAACTATGAGGCAGCCGCAGTTCAAATTTGACCCGCTTCCAACTGAATCGGCGGGAATTTGTCTTTTTCACCAGAGGTGGATCAAAACTTTTGACACCCAACCATTTTGTCAATTGTGCATTAAATATGTCCTAGTATTTTATAAAATTGATTAGGTCCAATTTTGCAACAAATATATGGTAGGTCCTTCACAAAAAAACTCATTTCAGGCACTCAGAAAATGGAAAATGGTATTTTCGTCCAAAGAAAATGAAAACTTCCTTAGGAAATATTGTTTGCCATTCCAATATGCACCCTTGTGCACAATATGAGATCATTTGAACAAACTATGCCATGAATGTGGCCATAAGATTGATCATTTGGCTTGAAAGCCGTGAATCTTCAGAGATCATAGCTCATTTCTAAGAACACTTTTTTAAAATAATTGCCGTATTATAATTTTGTTATTTTTCCTGGGAACTTGGCCACATATAATGACACAATGCGAAGGTTTCCCAATTTTTTGATTTTTTTTAATTTTTTATGCCCGTTTCAAAATGCGGTCAAAACGGCGGGAATGATTGTTCCTAGCTAGTGATTGAATCTTGGAATTTTTTTGGTGTTTCTCTGATTAAATAGGTACTTATTTACCTATAAATGATTTTTGGAAAAAATAAATAGCAAACTATGAGGGAGCTGCAGTTCAAATTTGACCCGCTTCTAGCTGAATCGGCGGGAATTTGTCTTTTTCACCAGAGGTGGATCAAAACTCTTTGCACCCAAACATTTTGTCAATTGTGCATTATATATGGCATAGTATTTGAGAAAATTGATTTGGTCCAATTTTGCAACAATTATTTGGTAGGTCCTTCACAAAAAAACCTCCTTTCAGGCACTCAAAAAATGGAAAATGGTTTTTTCGTCCAAAGAAAATGAAAACTTCCTTAGGGAACATTGTTTGCCATTCCAATATGCACCCTTGTGCACAATATGAGATCATTTTAACAAACTATGCCATGAATGTGGCCATAAGATTGATCATTTGGCTTGAAAGCCGTGAATCTTCAAAGATGATAGCTCATTTCTGAGAACACTTTTTTAAAATAATTTCCGTATTACAATTTTGTTGTTTTTCCTGCGAACTTGGCCACATATAATGACACAATGCGAAGGTTTCCCAATTTTTTGATTTTTTTTTAATTTTTTATGCCCATTTCAAAATGCGGTCAAAACGGCGGGAATGACCGTTCCTAGCTAGTGGTTGAATCTTGGATTTTTTTGGTGTTTCTCTGATTAAATAGGTACTTATGTAACTAGAAATGATTTTTGGAAAAAATAAATATCAAACCATGAGGCAGCTGCAGTTCAAATATGACCCGCTTCTAGCTGAATCGGCAGAAATTTGTCTTACCAGAGGTGGATCAAAACTTTTGACACCCAAACATTTTGTCAATTGTGCATTATATATGGCCAAGTATTTTATAAAATTGATTAGGTCCAATTTTGCAACAAATATATGGTAGTTCCTTCACAAAAAAACCTCATTTCGGTCACTCGAAAAATGGAAAATGATTTTTTCGTCCAAAGAAAATGAAAACTACCTTTGGCAACATTGTTTGGAATTCCAAGATGCACCCTTGTGCACAATATGAGATCATTTGAACAAACTATGCCATGAATGTGGCCATAGGATTGATCATTTGGCTTGAAAGCCATGAATCTGCACGCATTATAGCTCATTTCTGAGAACACTTTTTTAAAATAATTACCATATTAGAAGTTTAATATTTTTCCTGGAAACTTGGTCACATATAATGACACAATGCGAAGGTTTTCCAATTTTTTGATTTTTTGGAATTTTTTATGCCCATTTCAAAATGCGATCAAAACGGTGGGCTTGGCCGTTCCTAGCTAGTAGTTGAATCTTGGAAAACTTTTGGTGTTTCTATGATAAAATAGATACTTATGTACCTAGACATGATTTTTGGAAAAAATAAATAGCAAACTATGAGGCAGCTACAGTTCAAATTTGACCTGCTCCCAGCTGAATCGACAGCAATTCGTCTTTTTCACCAGAGGTGGATCAAAAATTTTGACACCCAACCATTTGATCAATTGTACATTAAATATGGCCTAGTATTTTAGAAAATTGATTTGGTACAATTTTGCAAGAAATATTTGGTAGGTTCTTCACAAAAAAGTTCATTTTGGGCACTCAAAAAATGGAAAATGATTTTTTCGTGGATCAAAAGCATTTTACATAAAATCATCTGGTCAACTATACATAAAATTTTGTCTAATACATAGAGTTGGTAGGTTTGTCACAAGAAAACTATTTTTTTTACTTCAACAATGAAAAATGATTTTCTTCTGCAGAAGAACTTATTTTTAATCAATTACGACCTATTTTGGTCATAAAGTCATCAAGGCCTTTATTGCATTTTGATTGGTCCACGAGCACCTCACGCGGATCATGCCCGACCACCGTTGGATAGGCCCGGATCCGACGGCAGCCCTCCTCCCCCACCCCCTCTACCCCTCATCCCTCTCATCCCCCTCCCGATCAACGCAGCTCCCTCTCCACTCGTCCAAACCCTAGCCGCGCCCTCCTCCGTGCGCCGCCGCCCCCATCAATTCCGCCGAACACCGCCGTCCCCCTCCACTCGCTCTCCTCCATGAGCCGGATCCCCACCTCCTCCGGCTCTCCTCCGGCTCCGGCTCCCCTCCTGCGGCACACCCACAGCCGCCGCCCTCTCCCTCCCTCAGATCTCAATCTCGATCTACGACCCAAACCAACACACCTCACCACCGTCCCCGGCCGCCGCACCCTTCCACGACGACCCGTTCCTCAGCTTCACAGACGGCCGGGCCCCGGCGGCCGACGTCCACGTCTCCGGGGGCGGTGGCGACGACTTCCCGTCCACCCCCGACCCCTACGCCTTCCGCCAGGACTCCGCCGCCGCGCACCCTTCGGCATGCCCGACTCCAACGTCAACGACATGCACCACGAGGCAGAGGATGACGGCCTCTTCACCAACTCCGTCCCCGTCTTCACCAACCCTGGCCGAAGAGGGCTTCCTCCTCTGTGATTGGCGCCGGTACGTGCGCTTCGTCCCCTCGCCTCTGCTGCTCAGATCTGGTCGGGTATGGTGGTTGGTCCTGTTAGATCTAACTGCGCGATCATGGTGGGGTGGGTTTGTTCGGGCCATAGAGCTGCCGCGCTGGGTCGCGATCTGGCCTGCCACTTGCCATTACCTGGGGCGCCGAGCTGCTGTGTGCGCGAGATTCCATCATTTTGCTGTAGATTTAGCGAACGCCTGCTCGAAATTCGGTGCACTTGCCATGTGTTGATGTGATCTAGTGCGTCCAGGTTCAGTACACTATCCATCGTTGTTGAGCTTGTGTTGATGTGATCCACTTGCCATCGCTGTTTCTGATTCATGTTTCTCGATCCGTTTATGCATGCGACATCGGGGATCAGTGCCTCGCCGTCGGGGATCAGCGCCTATTGAGCTTGCGCTTTGTTTGTTATACACCAAAATTGCTTTACACATCCATTCTGGATGGTCGTCACATAGGACTCCATGAGCTCTACTGAACCTGCTTTCTACTTTTACAAGTTATGCAACATCGGAAGATTGCCTTTTGCATTTACGCTTGCTATAAGTGTACTCATGATATGTGAGACAAGTTTTGACTCTTTCATGCTAGATCTATGACAATGTTATATTAATCAATTAGCTCATGGGAATTGACTATATTGGTATTATAAGTGTTGCATGTGTAATTAATAAATGGAAGAAATAACACCTGCTTGGAATCTCCCAGTCCTGGCGCGTGTGATCTGACTGGGTTGCTTTGTTGTGTGGTTGCAGGGCAAGGTGGTGAACCCGCTATTCGAGAAGAGGCCAAGAACATAATATTTTCATATTTGCCATCTGAACAAGTTACTGTTATCCAAATGATTTTGCCTACAATAACCTATTATTCACCATTGGTTCAGTAGATGTATATGTAGTAGAAACTTACACTACCAGTGATAGTTTGAATCTAAGAACTCACCCTGTTTATCTGATCTTTGTAGCTGCTAGATTTGAGTGGTATCCTCACTGTATTCTTCCCTGGTATTGTGATGTCACATTACACCTAGCATAATGTGACAGAGAGCTCAAGAGTTGCAACAAAGTAATCTTAGTTCTTAGTCTGTGTAATTTCAATATAAGTAATCTTTTGTTCAGTCAAAAACTGCTGCACGTGCTACTACCAGTAGTGCTTGTGATTTTGTTTTCCTCTTAATTTCTGTACAACCGTTAGTTGTGAGAGATTACTAGCTGTTGTTGTATTGCTAATTGATATACCATTTTTTTGTCGTTACCTTTGTTGGAGCCCATATGCTTAGACCTTTGATGGAGTGCATCAATGTTGGCCATGTTGCTGCATTCACATCACTCATTTCACCACGCTGACAACACAACATTCTGTGGATTAGATAAGTCTTTTGTCTATCCCATTCTCTTCTTTTCTTATTTGAGTATCCACTGAAGTTTATGGAGGAGCATTTGATATGCATCTCTCCATTATTCCTGTCTATGTCTAATATTGGCTTGTGTATTGAGATGTTGTTGTTGTAAAAACAAGTAGGAAAGCACCACTTTGGTTGATCATGGTCCCACAAACGTATGTGATTTAATTGACTAAGCTGTTGCAATACGTCCTTGGGTCTTGTGTTTGTGTGATGATTTTTTGAATCTCTTGCAGACTGGGGTGTGCAGTACGTCCGCAGGTGCCACAGATCCTGAGCCTGATGTTGCTGCTGAAGATCGGAGCGATCAAGATCCCCCAAAGGGACATCTAGAGGGTCTTACTCATCAGGTGAGCTGATGTTTGCTCGAGCGCTTTGAGATGGTAGTTGGTAGTGGGATAGGCTGCTGTCCTCGTTGGGTAGAATGTCTGCCTCGCCCTGATTTGATCTGTGTGTCATGCCTGTGTTTCAATGCTGGTAAGATTGCCAGAATCCAGCAACAGATGTTAATATTGTATAGATGTAGTTGGCCAACTTTTTTATAAACCGAACACTAGTAAGAAAAGGCCTATGCAGTATTGCTTAGCCTATACTTAATACTATACAGATTTTGCAACCTGATATGATCAGCAGAGAATAAAACAGTGCAAGTGCCTGCCAGTAGCACCATGATCAACTTTGCATACTAGTAGCTGTATAGATGTTATTCTAGGCATAGAAGCTGAACCCATCTTCAGCAATTATTCTAAACACAGATTTTGATGTGTGAAGAATGCTTGCATTTTAGCTACTGCCACTTTGAGCTGCTGTAGCTTGTAGTTATCAATTCCACTGGGTTTACATATTGCATTTCTGGAGCAATCGATCGGCATTTCTAAGTTTTTTTGTTATATATAACGAACAAATGTTATGTTTAAAGTGTGAGCTGACTAGTAATCCTAGAGAGAACCAGCACCATTTTTGCAAATGTTATGGTACATTATATGGTTTCTTTAGCTATGCGATGCCACACTTATATTTTAATTTTATGTCTGGTGTAAATTTTGGTTTCGTTCTCAATTTCGGTGCCTCTGGTTGATGCAGGTGCACATGACTGTTATGGACGACATGGTCTCCTTTTCGGCATGTGCAAGTGTTGGGTGGTGCTTGCCTACATGGTTTATGGCAAGCTGCAGTTCAGGTGGGCGCTCCAGCTCTCCCTTGTCATGCTATACATTGAGGTACACCCTTCCATCGGTACCTACACATACCAATGCCCGCTGGATAAATATCAAGAGTTGATAGCTGATCTGTAGCAAATATAGCTGTGTGTAAGGAGCAGCTGTGTGTAACTTCTTTGCTTGGTTCCTCTTTTACAGGAGCTCCAGGCCTAAGAAAGTTGGAAGTGCGAAGACGTGAAGAAAATTGCGAAGCCGTGAAGTGCTACTCAGCAAAGAGTTGTCTGTTCTATTTGACTGTAATATTGTAATATTGTAATAGCTGGTATACCTGGGTTGTAATAGTCTACAGAAATAGTAATACACAAATTTCGTGTTATTTGACGAATTTCACTTGTTCTCTTATTTGTTTGGAATATGTGATTATGAATGTGATTTGATAGTGTGTGAGATGTAACCTGACCAGTGCAACCCACTTGTGAAATAATATGACTAGTTCGTAACTATCTGATGTGTGGGATCAATATATGAGATTAACATGACTAGTGGGACCAACTCCAAAATATATTTTCCAAAAATATATAATTAATAGACTGTAAAAGGCCAAAGCCCAGAAATAAAAAGGCTGAAATATTGGGCTTAGCCCATGTAGCCCAATAGAATTCATAGGAAAAATAATAATAGAAATATCAAATTTGTTGGGCTAGGCCCATGTAGAAAATTGAATTGGACCGGGCTGAATCTTGTGCCACATCAGCTTGCCACGCTGGATGCCTACGTGGACTGGGGAGGCTGCTAGTGACCAAAACGCCATAGTAGGAATATTTTGGTCATAAACGTCCATGACCTTCTCACAGAGAAGGTCGCTATAGTCAGTTTACGACCCTCAGCTTTTGACCTTCTGTTTTTGGTCACAAAAAGGTTGCAAATGAAAAACTATGACCTTTGAGTGAACAATAGTGGAGGTCACAAGATAGCATATTTCTTGTAGTGTCAGTCTCTGATCTTCCTGCCCCAGCCGCCCAAACCAGCAACGTCGGAACCGCCTGCACCCGCCTCCCATGGCCGATAGTGCTGCCGGGCAGGCCTCACGGCCCCATCATACTCGCATCCCGGGCCTGTCTATCCCTCTGCTCACCCACACCTCCTGTTATTTCCAGGCGGCGGCAGCCGAACCAGTCAACCATCATACTCTCCATCGCGTGGGCAGCCACTGCCGTGTCTTTGTCGGCTCCCTGTCGTTCCCTTCGTAGGCCTCGCCGTCGTCCATCGCCCTGGTGCTCTCGGCGTGGCCCGGTCAACGATGTCCATCCAACGGCTGTAGTGCTTCTTCAACCTCTGGTCTTCTTGCCCCAGCCGCCCAAAGCAGCGCCAGTCGTGCCGCATGCTCCTGCCTCCCGTGGCCGGCTATGCTGCCGCGGAGGCCTCACCGTCCCCATAGTACTCCCACCGCTAGCCAGGCCATCCCTCCACTCACCTACTCCCCCTGTTATTCTATGGCGACGGCAGCCTCACACCATAGCCGAACCAGTGAACCCTCGTACTCCTCTCCGCGTGGGCATCCACTGCCGCGTCTTCCCCGGCTCCGCGTTGTCCCCTTCCTAGGACTCGCCGTCGTCCACCGCCCTGGTGCTCTCGGCGCGGCGTGGTCAATGTGGTCAACAACCGACTTCCATCGGAAGAGTACTGTACGTGGAGAGGCTGACAGCTGGGTCCACGTCAGCCGCAAGGAAGTGCCTCCTTATTACGCACAAAATAATTATTCCTCCACCTGACAACAGGGACCCACCGGACGGGCCACCAATATTTCATGGAAAAAATGTTTCCCCCCTGACTGCTGTGACCCACCGGACGGGCTACCATATTTCGTGAAAAAAACATTTGCCCCTGACTGCTGGGACCCACCGGACGGACACCATATTTCGCAAAAAAAAACGTTCCCCCTGTTGTCAGCTCGGACCCACCGGAAGTACCTCCTTATTACGCACAGAAAAATGAATACTCCCCCTGCTAGCTGGGACCCACCATGGTGGGAGGCTGACTTGTGGGCCTACTAAGTTGACGGGGACAGAGGGCTTTGTCAACTTAGTCAATATGAACGATTCTAGCTCCATTGACCGTACGATGTGCATCCAACGGCCCTCGTGCTTCTTCAATCTCTGCTCTTCCTGCTCCAGCCGCTCAAACAAGCGCCGCCAGGACTGCCTGCTCCCTGCTCCCCGCGGCCGGCTGAGCTGCTGCGCAGGCCTCACCGCCCCACCGTACTCCCATCGCTGGCCTAGCCATCCCTCTACTCACCCACACGGCCACACCTGCTGTTATTCTCCGGCGAGGGCAGACGAACTAGTAAACCCTCGTACAGTCGTACTCCCCTCCGCGTGGGAAACAACTGCCGAGTCTTCCCTGCCTCCGTGTCGTTCCCTTCCTAGGCCTCGCCGTCGTCCATCGCCATAGTGCTCTCGGCGCGGCATGGTCGACGTGGTCAAGGAATGGCTTCCATCGGACATGGACTGTACGTGGAGAGGCTGACAGCTGGGTCCACAGCCGCAGCAAGGAAGTGCCTCATTATTACGGACAAAATAATTATTCCTCCACCTAACATCTGGGACCCACCGGAAGGGCCTCTATATTTCGCGAAAAAAAACGTGCCCCCAGCTGACATGTCGGACCCACCAGCTATCTTCACACGCAAGGAAGTGCCTCCTTATTATGCACAAAAAATGAATACTCCCCCTGCCAGCTAGAAACCAGCATAGTGGGAGGCTGACTTGTGGGCCTACCAAGTTGACGGGGATGGAGGGCTTTGTCAACTTAGTCAGTATGAACGATTCTAGCTCCTGTTACCGTATGATGTTCATCCAACGGCCATAGTGCTTCTTCAACCTCTGGTCTTCTTGCTCCAGCCGCCCAAACCAGCTCTGGTCGTGCCGCGTGCTCCTGCCTCCCGTGGCCGGCTTTGATGCCACGGAGGCCTCACCACCCCCTAATACTCCCACCGCTGGCCAGGCCATCCCTCTACTCACCCATACCCCCTATTATTCTGCGGTGACAGCAGCCTCACACTGCAGCCGAACCAGTGAATCCTCATACTCCTCTTCGCGTGGGCATCCACTGCTGCGTCTTCCCCGGCTCCGAGTCGTCCCCTTCCTAGGCCTCGCCGTCGTCTACCGCCGTGGTGCTCTCGACGCGGCGTGGTCAATGTGGTCAAGGAACGACTTCCATCGGACGTGGACTGCACGTGGAGAGGCTGACAACTGGGTCCACGGCCGCCGCAAGGAAGTGCCTCCTTATTACGCGCAAAATAATGATTCCTCCGCCTGACAGCGGGGACCCACCGAACGGGTCACCGTATTTTGCGAAAAAAACGATTTGCACCCCTGACTGCTGGGATCCACCAGCTACATCTTCGTATGCAAGGAAGTGCGTCCGGGCAAAAAAAAACGATTCGCCCCCTGACTGTTGGGACCCACCAGCTACATCTTTGCATGCAAGGAAGTGCCTGACAATCGGGACCCACCTGGTGGAAGCATATGTAGCATTGTCATTCTGGCCGCGAATGTGTACGTACATACTGGTCGATGTAGAGGCGCGCACGTGTTGTAGATGTAGAGGCGCGCACGTGTCGTAGTAGAGGTGTGCACATAGCATGTGCACGTACGTACAGCGGCAAGGGTGCAAGAAAGAAAATACGGCCACGTACGTACATACGGGCAGAGTCTCCAACACCTATCGTGCATACGTACATGGTTGGGTTGGAACGAAGAAACAGCATCATCGTCGTGTTCATGGGGAGCCAACCGGCTGGGTCGGAACGGAATGTATGGTCGTGTTCATCAGGAGGGCTTGGACGAAATAGGCGATGGAAACGAGGCCTGGCGTACCGCACAATGGAGGAAACGGCCTTGTGTTCGACCGGCCACGTTCGAAACGGGGTCTTGTTGATCGGGAGGGGCCTGGCGTACCGCAAAACAGAGGAAACGGACCTCCTACGGTCGAAACGGGGGTCCTGTTCATCGGGAGGGGTGTGGCGTACCGCAAAACGGACGAAACGGACTTGTGTTGGAGCGCTACGGTCGAAACAGGGGGGAGGGGTGTGGCGTACCGCAAAACGGGACTCCACGGGATACTGTTCATCTCCACCATTGACCTCCTCCAGCCTCCACGGGCCACCGACGACCTCCTCCAGCCTCCACGGGCTGCTGTTCATCCAGCCTCCACCGCGCGCTACTCCACCGGCTACTGTTCAACCACCCCTCCACGGCCACCCCTCCATCGTCTACTATTCATCCAACCCTCCACACCACGGGGTCCTGTTCAACCACCCCTCCACGGCCACCCCTCCACCGTCTACTGTTCATCCAGCCCTCCACACCACGGGGGCCTGTTCAACCACCCCTCCACGGCCACCCCTCCTCTGTCTACTGTTCATCCATCCCTCCACACCACGGGTTCCTATTCATCCAGAGGCAACGCCACCGCTCACTGTTTATCCAACCCCCCCCGCAATGCTCACTGTTCATCCCAGAGGCACATTTGATCAGCTTCAGTTAGCAGCAGTTGCGAAGGAATCGCTCCATCGGGTTCAGTTAACAGCCATCGATCGATAGCTCGGGTTCAGTAACGCGTAGCCTGCAACGCAACCGCTCGGGTTCAGTTACAGCCCAACGCCTTGCTCGGGTTCAGTTAGAGCCAACGCCTCGCACACACGCGCATACGTACGAGAGAAACATGCATCGCTCCGCCCCCGACCTCCCACCGTAACCGGCAACTCCCTGAAATTTTCCTCCCCCTCGCTTCTACCATGGTTTTTTCCGTCATGGACGGCCCAAAGAATGTCATGCAGCTATGTCTCCGGCCCGCCCAGGATGAAAAGCCAATTTCCTGTCATGATTTTTTGTCATAGAAGTAGGAGCCCACCACATCTACGATGATACCGGGTTTTGTCACAATTATCATCATAGAAGTGTCATATGTATGACAGAAAAAATATTCATTCGGCCCAAAATGTCACGGATGTGTCTTTTTTGTAGTGTTAGCTGTAAACTGAGGCATGGGCGAGGATACCAGTGGTGTTGAAGGGATATTATCCACTTCAATTTCTTCATCCAACTGCTCTATCAAAACAGCAGAAGGATTTTCCTCATCGTTGTCATCTGGAATGACATATTCTTCTCCAAAGGGAATGATTTCCTTGGATGGCACAACTGAAATTGGAATAGCATCAATGGGATTGGTGAAGAAACTTGACAAAGTCTTCACTTTCTTTGGAGCTAAAGACTCTTAAGTCGTTGATGTTTTCCTCTTCTTCACATGTGCCTTCTCCACAGCCTTTGTTTTCTTTACTTCTAAAGAAGAAGGAAGGATGATATTCTTCATCTGTGATGGTGAAGTTTCTTTTGGCACAACTGATGCAGTTGCCCTGGATTGTTTAGTTTCTTCAGGCGCAGCAGTAGATTCTTTATCTTGCATGTTCATCAGGCGCAACACTGGAGGTTTCCCTGGCAATTTCATCAGAAGCTGGAATTTCTTCAGCAGCCCTGGTATTTTCAGTTTCATCAGCAGCCTGATTTTCATCAGCTGTGCTTGCAGTTTCTTCAACAGACTGAGCAGATGCATCAACCTGAGGAGTTTTCTCTTGCGATGATGCTGCAACATTCATCTTGACAGACTTGGAGAGCTTGGCGAATCTGACTTTGGCACCTAGCCAATCTGCATGGTAGGTGTCAAATTCATCACTGAGCTTCTTGATCTCCTTTTGCAAGTTGACAAGTTCTCCATGAGTTATATTTAGAATGTTTTTCTTCATAAATCTCTCCTTTCTATATTGGGCCTTCTTGAGTTGTCTGGCCTTCTCAAACTTCAATTTTTCTTCATTTATGAAGGCCGTCAACATGTGACTTTGCCCAGGAGAGAGGTTCAACTCAGGCATAGGAGTGTTTGGATCCTTGTGCCAGAGATCAATAAAATCCAGGATCTTTTTCGGATCCATCAAACGAGGCACAACACTTCCTTTGGCTGTAGTGGCCCTTGCATATTTCTGATGATGTCTGCAAGTTCTTCATCATCAGCTTCGTCGTCATCAGACGGAACTTGTAATGCAACTTGCTTCTTGTGAGGAGTTGGCCTCGAGCAACGTCCAGCAGTGGCCTTTTTCTTCAACAGAATAGGACTAGTTGAGGACGATGGTGGTGCTGAGGAACTAGCTAGAAGATGCTCCTTGAAGCAATTGAGAAGCCTGCAGTCCTTTGGCACATGGCAAGATGCACAGGTGTTGAGGACTTTGCTGCGGTAGTTGAGGATTTTGAGGCAACAGAGGGGATTGGAGCTGCCCTTCAAGAAGTTACCTGAGGAATTTGCCGTGAGGGTATTGTTGTTGAGGAACTCGGCTTCACAGCTGATTTCTTTGATATGGCCTTCTTAGGCTTGCTAGTAGAGGCCCCAGTAGCAGCAGCGGAATCTTCATTGAATTTCTTCACTGCTTCTTTTTCAACTTTGGCCAATTTGGCTTGTCGCTTGGCCCATTCTCTGGGAAATTCCTCACCACGCCTGATGCTTGAGGGATCAGCTTCTTGCCCTGGAGCCAATGGAGGTCTTGGACATCGAGGGTTAACCGCGAATTTCTTCATGTACTTTGGAGTAACATAACGACATTTCCTCCATTCCTTAGCCCATCTTTTCTCAATCCTATGTATGTGCACTTTGCGTTGATTCTTGTTTTCCTTTCCATGAATTGCTTCATTAGGTGTACAATACCCATCATATATGTCATCAGGGATCCCAAAAGCAGTGTCACACTCTAGTCTCTTTCCTCCCTTCTGAGGTCTTTTACCTTCAGCCATTTTCTTCACCTGAGGAATTTGAACAATTGATGTTTCTGAGGAAGTATGCGATTTTTCTTTGAGAAATGCTGCAAATGAGTTAAGTTGATGAGAACCTAGAGATTCAGCAGTAGACATTTGTACCTGTGAACAGAGTATAGGTGCAAAGAATTTGGAGAGGTCATATTCGTTCTCAGAAATTTTTCAAAAGAATCAAGTTTGAGGAATTTGTCCATGGGTGTCTTGAAGAATTTCACTAAGCGTTCTTGCCTTAGGTTCTAGTGCTGTATAGATTGAAAATCCACACAATTTAGGAATCCTGAAGAAAAACACATCTTAGAGAAACAAATCAAGGAAAAGATGCAACTGGGTGTTTAAGAATTGGGAAGTTGAAGAATAAACACCTTTCAAGATTTTGTGAAAAACATGAGAATCAAAGTAGGGTAGTAAAATCAGATTTTAATTACCCTGGATGAAGAACACAATGAACTATGAGTAGAGATGGAGAAGTTCATCAGTCCAGATCTCCCACGTCCTAACTTGGCAGTGAGAGACAACTACCGTGGGGGCGGAGGTGAAGATTTCCGTGGCCGGTGTGAGTACGGCAACAAAGAGGTCGAGGCGGTGAAGCTCTTCCTCACTAGTGACGATAGAGTGTAGAGGTGGCGCTAGGTTTGGGAGCTTGAGTGGGATGGGATCGAGTGGAGTAAATGAAGTATGAGGAAGGGAGGGGGTATTTAGAGCCACTGTGAAAAACTTCCCTCCGAAGAATTTGGACGAAGATGCCCCTGACCCTTGCCATCCTAGCGACATGTGTCACCCACATACTAAGAGGTGGAGATCATGTTGGAGTGTGGGTGAATATTTTAATCTGTCATGGGATGTAGAGTGATTTGAGTGGCAAAAGCCGAAAAAATTTGATGTGAATATTTTAAAGTTTCGTTCGCAAATTCTTTAGCTATCAAGGACATAGTGAAGATTTTGAACGGGTTTCAAATAGAATGCATATGAAGAATTTGTGAGCAGACAGGGTTGAGGTTAGCATAGAGGGGGAACGGGTCTGATCACATTCACTTAGATGAAAAATCAACTTGAAGAATTAGCAATAAGTGAATGTTGTTGAGGACATGAAAAATCAAATATATATCCTCAACAGCATCGAAGTCATCAATTTTGCATAATTGTTAGCATGTGTGTCCTTTCAAAGGACATTCGAAGATTCTAAGATATTTAGCTGACACCGCAACTTGCTAAATCTCTTCTCATCCAAGGGCTTTGTGAAGATATCTGCCAGCTGATCGTCAGTCCTCAGGTGGTCGATGGGGATGTCGCCCTTCAACACATGATCACAAAGAAAATGATGACGAATCTGGATGTGCTTTGCCTTCGATTGCTGAACTGGGTTATGAGCAATCTTGATGGCACTCTTGTTGTCGCAATAGAGTGGCACATTCTTCACATTGATGCCATAGTCCTTGAGGGTTTTCTTCATCCCTAGCAATTGAGCACAGCAAGAACCAGCAACAATGTACTCAGCTTCAGCAGTAGAGAGTGATACGCAGTTCTGCTTCTTCGAGGACAAACATACCAAGGATCGTCCAAGGAAATGACATGTGCCTGATGTTGACTTGCGATCCACCCGATCACCAGCATAGTAAGAGTCGAAATATCCAATGAGATCAAAAGCCGAGCCCTTGGGATACCATAATCCAAGTGTTGGACTATGAACTAGATATCGAAGAATATATTTCACAGCCTTGTGGTGTGATTCCTGCAGTGTATCTTAAAATCGGGCACACATGCAAACACTAAGCATAATATCTAGCCTAGATGCAAATAGATACAATAAAGAGACAATCATGGAGCGGTATACCTTTTGATCAAAGTCTTTACCATGTTCATCGTTGCATAGATGGCCATTTGTGGGCATAGGGATTTTGATGCCTTTGCAATCTTGCATGCCGAATTTCCTCAGCAGATCCTTGAGGTATTTCTCCTGAGATATGAACATGCCGTTGCGTTGTTGATGAATTTGAAGACGT
This sequence comes from Triticum aestivum, assembly GCF_018294505.1. Taxonomy (NCBI): domain Eukaryota; kingdom Viridiplantae; phylum Streptophyta; class Magnoliopsida; order Poales; family Poaceae; genus Triticum; species Triticum aestivum. The sequence goes on from NC_057801.1 coordinate 311,805,216, forward strand.
AAGAAGAATTTCAATTATCCCATCATAGAAATTTGATATTCTTCACTCATCATATAGGCAAATTCGTCACTGTAACGTTGGTTAGTACAACCAAAGATAATATCATCAACATATATTTGGCACACGAATAATTCATCATCATATGTTTTCGTGAAAAGAGTTGGGTCAAGTGAACCGTGTTTGAAGCCATTCTTCATGAGTAATTCCTTCAAAGTATCATACCACACCCAAGGGGCCTGCTTGAGGCCATAGAGGGCTTTATTGAGTCTGTAGACATGGTCAGGATGCTTTGGATCTTCAAAACCTGGTGGTTGAGCAACACATACTTCTTCCTCAAGCTTACCATTGAGGAATGCACTTTTCACATCCATTTAAAATAAGATGATATTATGATGGTTATCATAAGCAAGCAATATGTGCATAGCCTCAAGTCTAGCAACAGGTGCAGAAGTTTCATCAAAATCAATTCCTTCAACCTGTGTGTAGCCTTGAGCTATAAGATGAGCCTTATTCCTCACCACAAGGCCATTTTGATCTTGCCTGTTGCGGTAGATCCATTTGGTACCGATGATATTGTGCTTGCGTGGGTCTGGTCGCTTGATAAGCTCCCACACATTGTTGAGCTCGAATTTATGTAATTCCTCTTGCATAGCTTGAATCCACTCAGGCTCCAGAAAAGCCTCATCAACTTTGGTGGGCTCTGTGATAGAGACAAAAGCAAAGTGTCCACAAAAGTTAGACAAATGTGAAGCTTTTGAGCGTGCGAGAGAACCTGGTGCGTTGATGTCGTCAATGATTCTCTCAATCTGCACTTCATTCCAACGCGAGGATGAGCAGGTTCATGACTTGGATTAGGCTCAGCATTTTCTTCAGAGCCATTTTCTTCAATTGCACCAGCATGATTTTCTTCACTTCTAGAATGACTTCTTCAACAGATTCTTCAGTGGGAATGACATCCTCAGTAGCGTTGAACTTGATGGATTCCTCAGGAGACATTTCATTTAGCACAGGAGGTAGGTCCTCTCTTTGCGAGCCATTAGTTTCATCAAATCGCGCATCTACAGTTTCAACAACCTTGTGTTGAATAGGTGTTGAAGACTCTATAGGTGTGCGAGTCCTTTTCGTAACCAACCATAAAACCTTCATGTGCTTTCGGTGCAAATTTAGAGTTGTGATGAAATAATTCATGTTGGGTTTCTTGTCAGTTAGGAGTTCATATGAGGTCTTCTTGAAGAATTTGTGAAGATATACCATGTTGATGATGTGGCACACAGTATCAATAGCGTCAGGCCAGAAACGAGGAGGTGTATTGTATTCATCAAGCATAGTCCGAGCCATCTCAACAAGATTCCTATTCTTGCAGTCCATGACGCCATTTTGCTGAGGAGTGTAAGGGGCAGATAACTCATGAGTAATACCCAGTTCATCAAGATAATCATCAAGACCAGTATTCTTGAACTCGGTACCATTATCACTCCGGATATGCTTGATCTTCACACCGAAGTTCGTGGATGCCCTTGAGGAAAATCGTTTGAAGACTTCCTGCACTACAGTTTTTGTAAGTGATGATATGCACCCCGTGTGTAACAAGAATAATCATCAACAATAACAAAGCCATAGAAAGATGCTGCATTTGTTAGTGTGGCATAATGAGTAGGGCCAAAGAGATCCGTGTGAAGTAATTCAAACGGACGAGAGGTGGTCATGATAGTCTCCGCGGGGTGCTTGGCTCTGGTCATCTTTCCAGCCTCGCAAGCCCCACACAGATGATCTTAGAGGAATTTGACACCCTCGATGCCAATGACGTGCTTCTTCTTTGCGAGTGTATGTAAGTTCCTCATGCCAGCGTGACATAGTCGTCGATGCCATAACCAACCTTCTGAAGCTTTTGCATGTAGACATGTGCCAGGCTGTGGTCCTGCATAAAATCAACAATATACAAGTCTCCTCTCCTAAAGCCTTCAAAGACTATGTAATTGTCAGATTCCATTAGCACAATACATCGAAATTTGCCAAAGACGACAACCATATCAATATCGCAAAGCATTGAGACAGACATCAGGTTGAATCCTAAGGACTCGACGGGCATGACTTTGTCCATGTGTCTACCCTTTGAGATTGCAACCCTGCCTAGACCCAGTACCTTGCTTCTGCCTTTGTCAACATAGGTGATATGATTCAGATGCGATGGAGATAAGGCAGTGTCGATCAATAGATTCCTATCACCATTCATGTGATTTGTACATCCACTATCCAGGACCCACTCAGTAGCTTTGGATTGTTCATCCTGCAGATGAATTAGTGCATCTTACGAACTCATATACTTCATCAGTGAGGAATATGATATCAATTTCATCAGATTGAATTTCATCAAGTAGTACAACAGAAATAGCAGTATGAGTACGTGAGAAATGAGTAATTCATTTCTTCGTGATTAGCTTGCGTCCTTTCAAGCATATTCAGGCCTCCAACATATTCTTCAGACGTTCAAGTTCGTTTGGAGACATGACCCTGCACAAGAGATTAGTTTGTTTTCTCCACCACCCACGTCTGGAGGGGTGGCAAAGAGTTCATCATTCTGCGAGCTCAATAAGAGAAAGGTGGCATTGAATCTAGTGCACTTTGTTTCATAGAAGAGGGATAGAGTAAGCATATGAATAAGTAGAGAAATTCTTTGAGGACATATGAACATAATGACTTGAAGAATAATGCACATATTCATTGCCTTTAGATTTTCCCTGCAAAACAGAAGTGTTAGCACAATGATGTTCATATGAGGATTTTGATCCATGTGGGGAATTCGATCCATATGAGGAACTTGGTCCATTTGAGGACCTGGATCCATATGAAGATTTTGATCCATATGAAGAATTTGATCTAGGTTTCCTATTCTTCACAGGTGGTGTCATGAGGACATTCACCTGAAGACTTTCAAGGCACCTTTTGGGAACCTAGATTTTCTTCATAGGGGGACCGTTCCTGCAGTTAGTCCCAACATATCGAGCAAATACTTCACCCATTCTGATTTTGAATAGTTTATAGTTGGATTCAAATGACTCATCAAAGGAATATGAAGATTCACAAGTAAAGCCATATAAACTAGTTTGATCTATGGGAGGTCCTTTCGCAACAACACATGAGGCTTTGGGATACTGCTCAGGTTTCCAGTAGGTCCCATCAGCATTGAGTTTACTCTCAAAGGCAATACCCTCTTTCCTAGGGTTCATGTTCAAGATTTTATTTCTGAGCACATTGCAAAAAGTCTGATGCCCTTTGAGGCTTTTGTATATGCTTGTTGTTGGTGTCAAAACCGGCGGATCTCGGGTAGGGGGTCCTGAACTATGCGTCTAAGGCTAATGGTAACAGGAGGCAGGGGACATGATGTTTTACCCAGGTTCGGGCCCTCTCGATGGAGGTAATACCCTACTTCCTGCTTGATTGATCTTGATGATATGAGTATTACAAGAGTTGATCTACCACGAGATCATAGAGGCTAAACCCTAGAAGCTAGCCTATGATTATGATTGTTGTTGTCCTACAGACTAAACCCTCTAGTTTATATAGACACCGGAGGGGGCTAGGGTTACACAGAGTCGGTTATAGAGAAGGAGATCTGCATATCCGAAATGCCAAGCTTGCCTTCCATGCAAAGGAGAGTCCCATCCAGACACGTGACGAAGTCTTCAATCTTGTATCTTCATAGTCCAACATTCCGGCTGTCCGAGGACCCCTTAGTCCAGGACTCCCTCAGTAGCCCCTAAACCAGGCTTCAATGACGATGAGGCCGGTTCCTTCTCCGAATACTCCATAAAAAAATTTGAACACAAGGATCGTGTCCGGCTCTGCAAAACAAATTCCACATACCACCATAGAGAGCACAATTTTCCACAAATCTAATCTGCTGACAGCTTTTTATGACATCACGGCATGGTCCGGTCATTATTTGAACCGTTTTTCACAACCAACTACTGCATGTAATGCGAGGCAGTTTCCTTGACACGTCTTGTCGAAGCAGAGATCGTGTCCCCTTATCATGGGATTCTCATGAATACGGTATGGGTAACCCAACCGCGCCATCAATCGTGGCGCTTGGAAAACAAGCAATCTTAACGGGCAAGTGGGGAGGCGCACAGTTTCTACCGCCTTTACAAAGAGATAGGGATTCTCCTCTTTCACCCACGCCTTCTTCCTTCTTCGCTCATCCATTCTTGCACGCTCGAGCTCCAGCGCCCCAGTTCTCACCTTCTCCGTATAGCCAAACATGTTCGGAGCGGGAGGCAAGTGGATGGCTTCCTCCGTCATGGAGGAGGACATTATGATGCTTCAGGTGGCCGGATACATGGCCGCAGACATCACGCACCAGCTCCCGGACGCAGGGCACATCATCCCGACTCTGGGACCGCACGAGAGGGTTGTGTTCCTCGCCCACTTCGTCCGCGGATTGGGATTCCCCCTCCACCCATTTGTCCGCGAGCTCATGTTCTATTACGGGCTCGATTTTCATGTCTGGCCCCTAATTTCATCCTCAACATCTCGGCGTTCATCGTCGTGTGTGAGGCTTTCCTCCGCATCAGGCCCCACTTCGACCTGTGGCTGAAGATCTTCAACGTGAAGCCAAAGATTGTGGTCGGTCAGAGGCGGAGTGCGGAGGCGCCATGGTGGGCAAGATGCCCAGCGTCACCTGGCTCGAAGGCTCCTATATGGAGACCGTGAAGGGGTGGCAATCGGGGTGGTTCTACATCACCGAACCGCGTGACGCCAACTAGGTGGTGGCCCCGAATTCCGATCCGGCATTCCCATGTGGCTCACCTCCTGGAAGAAGAAGGGCCTAGCCTGGGGCGCGCCCGCGGACCTGACCGAACTCCAGAACTGCATCAAAAATATGATAACCAAGAAGATCAAGCTTGTCAACATGGTCCAGGTCATGCTATTCCATCGGATTCTCCCGTGTCAAAGACGGGCATTCAACCTATGGGAGTTCGACGCAGCCCAACACCAGACATTGCAAGAGCTCTTCGACACGACGCACAAAGACGGCTGGAAGGTGTTGTTCAAGGCTGGCAAAGTTCCTCCTCCCACCACCGAGGACCGCGGACTCAGCGCCAAGCGCCACGCCAATTCGGTAAGCATTCTACATTTCGCAAGATGTGCCATTCCTCGGTATATTCATGGGAGGAACTTAAGCCTCGTACTAATTTAACAGGATTATGTGGCGACGGCGGAGCGGGTCGACTGTCCGGCTCCGTTGCCTGAAGATCCAGCAACAGCTCTCCTGACGGAGATGCTGGTTCCGGCGCCCTATGAGGTGCCAGAGAAGAATGCCAAGAAGAAGGCCACGGGGACCAGGAAAAGTCTCCAGCGCAAGGTGGTGTCGGACTCATCATCCAAAGACACCGAGGCGCACTCCTCCAACGACAACAAGGAGGAGGAAGAGGAAAACCCTCTCCCCCAAACTGACGGGGAGAAGAAAAGGAAGGCCGCCCCTTCCGGGGAGGCCGAAGGGTCCAAGAAGGGAAGGACCCTCCCTCCGGACCACTCCACAACCACCGCCTACAGTGAGGAGGATTGGCTACTCAGGGCCAAGCCCCTGGCAAAGTCGTAAGTATTCGGATGCCATAACACTTCTTGCATGTTTTAGTTTTACTAGCAAAAGAGCCCGTGCATTGCAACGGGAGAGAAAACATAACACACACTCTTGACTCAACAACCATCACTCAAGACCACAATAGGTCCATCTCTTTTATTTTTGCAAGGCATCATATTTGTGTTGCCGCTTATCCTCCTTCTCACCCTCGCTGCCGATGGCCTCGGTGTTCACACAAAACAACAAAAAATGTGTGTTGAATATGGTTAATCCTAAGGTGTCTATCTCTCCCTCTCTCCTCCCTCTCCCTCCCTCTCTCTCCCCTCTCTCTCTCTCGCTCGGTTTCTCTCACTCCCGCGATGAGAAATCTGTTGTTTTCCCTTGCGACATTTTTCAGAGGTATGCACGTGTAGTTATCGATGTTTTCTTTTCCGTATATGGTTATGGTGGGGTATTTATTTGCAATCTGGATTGCCGCCGGTATGAAAAAAGGATCTTGTGCTATAAATTATAAGTTTGCTTCCATAACAATATTTTAAAAATATTTAACAGGTCAAATTAACATCATATTTAGATTCCACACATTTTTCTAATAAAATTTCATATATAATATGTTAAAATCGAAGTTACGGTTTAAAAGATACAGATAATTTAGAAAATCATTTTGTTTGACTCAAATATATTCCAAAATAATATTTGAAAATACTTAATAGGTAAAAATAATCTCATATTCATATTCTACATATTTTTCTAATCAAATTTCATATATAACTTGTTCAAATCGGAGTTACGGTTTAAAAGATATGGATGATTTTAAAAAGCATTTGTTTGACTTAAATATCACGTAAAACATCAGGGGGGTTTTGAAAAATGTAAAATAACGGTTCGGGTGTGACTTAAATCCGGACGGCGGGTTGATTTCAAGAAAAGACAGGGACTTTTGTGTAAAATACGAAAATAACGCTTCGTTTTAACTTAAAACGAGACTACGGGTTGAATTCTCTGAAATAGAGGGACTTTTCTAAAAAAAATACCATGACGGACAAAAGAAACCCAATTTGCTTTATTATTAGGTAAAGATGGATTCTTATTATGTCAAGTTATGTCTGTGCAGTCCGTCCAAAGCCCACATCGACTCATCCTCCCGACGGCCTCCACTCCCCGGCCCGCGGACGACACCGAAGTGTTGTCTCAGAGGATACCGGGCCAGGGAGAGATGGATCTGGAGGTGCCTCAGGGCAAAACCCCTGATGCCGGGCTCATGGGGGGAAGATCCCCATGGATTCTGTTGAGGGGGATCGCAGCAGGCTTGGCCACCAGCCGGATACTATGCCGGAACCTCTGGTGGTTCCGGATTCAGGCAAGCAGCCCCCTGCCAAGGGTGGCGAGCCACCTGTGCTGATGACCTCTGTCCATCCAGAGGCATCAGATAACTTGGTGGAAGCGCTTCCGAGCGCTTCCCTTCATGAAGGACACCGTACTCCTATGAGTATGCTGATTGTGAAGGTTTAGTCCGCCAAAAGTGGATTGACCGAAGCCTGCGCTAGCCTCCTGACCGGCTTTGAGGCAAGTAGTTTAAATTATGAGAAAGTATCACAGTATTGACAATAGCCCCTGATGCTCTGTTTGGTGTTCGGGAAGAAAAGCCGAACAGAGGATCAAATATTATTCCCAGTAGTCTAATAATATTATGTCTATGTGAATAAGGAGGCGTCGCTGCTGGCCGCCGCCGCTGCCACTGCGAAGGTCTCCAGACCGAGGCAGAACCTGGGGCGGGCCAAAGAAGAGCTCGGCCTCGTGAAGAGGCAGCTCGAGGAGAACAAAGGTAAGTAATAGCCCGTCTGAATGTTATATAAAGGAAAAAATCGTTGATGCTAATAGAAGCACGAAGAATTTTACTATGGGCCATGACCGAGGTGGTGGCCATTAAGAAATCGTTGTCCGAGGCTGAAATCAAAGCGGACAAGGAGCGCACCGAGCGCGAAAAAAAGAGGCTCGGGTTGATGAGGTCCAGCAAGAGCTCCAGGATTTCGTCAAAAAAATGGAGTCCTTGGAGCGTGACTCCAAGACGCAAGAGTCGGAGCTTGCGAAGGCCCGTCAGAGCGTGCAAGACGCCAAGGTAGAAGCCCAGAAGGCCCTCCAGGAAATTGGGGCGGCCAAGAAGATAGCTGCGGGTAAGGCTTTCATTATGCAAAGCAAGCAGGTGGAGGAGACTTTCCTATTACTTACGCGAATTCGGAGCTCTCCAGGAGTATTCACAGATCTGCCGCACAACATCTCTGATGCCACAGAGTTCTACCGGGCTGAGGAGGGGAGCTTGACAGATAAGCTGTTTTGGTCCCAGTATATTGGGGCCAAGCATCCGGTGCCCTTGAGCGACCAGCTGAAGCAACTGGCCGAACTTCATAAAGCGGCCGAACTGGCCATGAAGGACTTCATAATCCGGCTGTGGCCTGGCGAGCCCCTGCCCAGCAGCTACTTCGGCCTTGTCAAGCGGATGGTGAATGCATGTCCGCGGCTGGAAGTCGTTAAGCGGTCCGTCTGCATTGAGGGTGCGCGCAGGGCCTTGGCCCGTGCAAATGTACACTAGGGGAAGATGGACACCGAGAAGGTGGTGACAGATGGGCGGCCGAAGGGCAAGGAGCATCGCCACCCCGAACAGTACTATGACAATATCATTAAGGGTGCCCGCCTTGTGGCGGATGAATGTACTAAGGATGTGATGTTTGAATGAGTGTACTCATGTCATCCTGTATTATGAAAACCAGTTCATGTGCGCTATATAGCGCTTGTTAATTTAAAATATTACCTTCTATGCGGCCGTTTTAAAAAATCTTGAGAGTTGGCCAGTCGTCGGCTTCTGCCCCCATGTAACTAGTACTGGGGTGTTCGGGATAAATATAAACACTCTTTATCCAAAAATTTTGTCCTTTTAAGGAGGTGTTTAGTGCCGCGAACGAGGCAATCGGACTATACGGCTTTATCGCTCTCACTTAGCCATAGAAGTCTACAATTTTAAATTTTGGCGAAGCCCCTAGTGTCCGGAAAGCCGGACTTGGGGCGCTATACACGCCAAAATCAGATGAGGCCGATTCCTCACCTGAAGCGGAGAAAATCTTTAAGGATTTGAGACCTCTCGAACAGCGACCAGCTCTCGCCTTATCATGACAGTCAGTTTTCCACTTTCTCTACTGAGGTGCTCGTCCGGAAGAACTGGGACACAATCGCAGTAGTTCTCCCTGTGCTACCTTAGCCGATATAGCGGAATGTAAGGTACCAAATCATAGGAGCCGGGCAAACCCAACTATTGACCTAAGACATGATTCAGAGCTAATGCATATAGTGTTATAAGTTTGGGGTGCCGCACTGTCGAAAGTGTTCAGACTTGTCTTGCCAGGTTATGGGGTACTGAAGCCCCTGGCAAACTGGTCGTGCCAAAATGCACGGGCATAATAAATAAGCAGTAAAGCAAAGGGGTAAATAAATGTAATAGCAAGCTGACGTTGTATACTATTTTCCCTTGTTATTCAAATGATACGTCAAAGCGTACATATACGAGTAGTGCGATAAGCAAAAAAGGACTGTTTGACACATCCTGACCAGGAGCGGACGGTATGCGAGTATGTAAAACAGGTATAACGATCGTTATCAGAGACCACCTGAGGATTCCCTTGTACGCCAAAGCTTCTGGTCCTCCTGGTGTGTCCGTCCCGCTATGTGTCCGATAGCCGGTCTTTCGAAAGAGCCTCCTGAAGATAGGGACCTGAAAGAAAAAGGGAGTGCAAAGATGTGTGGGTCCCGGGGCGGTCGAACTGCATTGTGGACTGTGTCATGGTCGTGGCTCCGCCTATGCCCAGGGTATTTTAAGTGCGTAGTTGTGTACGCACGGCACAAATTTTGCCGCTTGACTAGGACTAGGGCGGAGGCCGGATTGCTAGTCGAGCTCTGGACGTGCCGGATGATCCTGCTGTGGAGTACTCCGGACTCACTTGATGGTATCTGGGTTCTTTATCGCCGAAGAGGCTGTTTGCCTAAGAAGGTTGTTTTGTACTTCCGCCACGAGGGCCGTAGTGTGCTCCTCAGGGCAGAGCGAGCGCTCTGTGTTTCCATTAACTATAATAACCCCGCAAGGTCCTGGCATTTTGAGCTTGAGGTATGCATAATGCGGTACCGCATTGAATTTGGCGAATGTGGTTCGTCCAAGCAGTGCATGATTGTAACGCCCCGGATTCGTTGCGCCAGGTGTCTGCTAGTTATTCGCCGTCTTTGCCATGTCATTTTCTTGCGTGTTGCATTTTGCCATGTCATCATCTGCATTTCATCTGCATGATTTTCAAAACTTGCATCCTTTCGCGTCGTCCCGGTTCTCTCCGTTGTCCGTTCGGAGTCCAGACCACACACGCACGCGCCCGCGGCACCTCCAAAATATTATTTTATTAGTGGCATAAAAATGTTCTCGGAATGGGTTGCAACTTGTCGTGCGGTCTTATTATAGTGTAGATAGACCGCCTGCCAAGTTTCATCGCATTCGGAGTCCATTTGATAGCCCAACCGTTAAATGTATAGCGGCACCATTGCCGGTTTATTCGTCGGACGTTTCGGTCTCCGAAATTGCTGCCGGGCTTCCCTCTTCTTCTCTCTTCTCAGCCTAGCCCATCTACACAGCCCACCAACCCCTTACCTAGTCCCTCTCCGCTCTGGAGCCGTCCGATGGTGATCGTATGGTCCGAAACGCTCCTAAAACACCCCTAAACCCAAACCCTAGCCATCCCTGCCTATATATGGACCCCCCCTTCCAAATTTGGCATCCCTAGCCCCTCCACCTACCTCTAGCCTTCCCCTCGGATCAGCCGCCGCCGCCACATCGAAATCCGCGCTGCCAGCCACATCCAACCGCCTCCCCCTCGTTTTCCAGCGCCATCCACCACCGTCCCGCCACTTGGCGGCACCCAACTGGCCAGCCGCCGCCGGCCAGGCGCTCTCCACCATCCTCGTCGCGCCATGTCGCCGTGTCTCCCTCCACCTCCCGCAAGGCCCGCCAGGACCCAGATCGGGCCCTGGGAAGCCCATCCGGGCCCGGAGCCGCCGCGTCCCGCCCGAAGCTCCCGTACGTGAGCGTCGCCCCGCGCCTTGGCTCCCTAAGGCCCCTCACCGGAGCTACTTTCCTTGTCCTCACCGGCGGCCTCGCCGCAACCGCCGCCGGCGACCACCGGTGCCGCGACCCCGCGCCCATCCTCCCCTGCAAGCCGCTCGGTTCGACGTGCCTGCGTCCCCACGCACGAACCTCGCCGCCGCCGGAGATACGCGCTGCCGCCAACCCCCGTGAAGCCCCGTCGACCCCGCCGCCGTACGGATCCGCGTTCCCCGCACCAGATCCGCCTGTTCCCCAGCCTCTCCGCCGCCTTCGGGCCACGCCATCGCCGGAGTGGCACTCCACCGCCGCCGCCATGTTCCTGCTCGGGACGAGCAGAGGAGCTGCTCGTCCCGCGTGCACCGCACCATGTGGGCCCGGCCGCGGCCCAACTCCCTCCAGCCCAGCGCCGGCTCCCTCAGGCTCGGCCTGCTCCATCTTCATCGCACTGGGCTCGGTCCACTAGGTGAGCCTCAGCCCGCTGCTATCCCTCGCCCGTGCACGATTTAGTTATCTAGCGCTCAGTTTTTCAGACCTGCAATTTTCACCAAGTCCCCGAAGTTTTGACATAATCATGCCATGTTCATCGCATTATATCTCTGCATCCGTAGCTCCGTTTCGTGCGTGTAATATGTCAAATTGTTTGTCTCAACGAGTAAATCATTTCATTCCATTGCACCATATTCATTTGAGGTCATGTTGATGCCTGAATCATTGTTGCAAGAGTGCTTCATGATGTTTTCTGCTATCTGTTTACAGAACGAGCTCTTTTGTCATTTTTGCCATGATTGATGTGTGCATCCTATGAGGTTGATGTCTATATGTGTTTTGAACTATGCCATGTCTTCTTTACAGAGGTGCTTACCATGTATTTTTGTGATCAATGTGGTGACTAGCACAAGCATGCAAACTAGGCTTCGTGATGTTACTGATTTTAGTCCCTGTTCTGCTGTTATTTTGATGCCATGTAAACTTGATTCTACAAAGAGATCCATGCATATTTTGAGATACTTCAGTAAGTATGTTTTGAACATGTGGTTTTTTTCTATCCATTCATGCCTCTGGTTGCAATTATGGAGTAGTCTAGCATGTCATTTTCGTGCTCTACTTTTGCTTCAAAATGTTTCCTGGCAGATTGTTTACATGTTCAATTTTGCCAAGATTGTTGTAGTTTACCTTGTTCTTGCCTTGGTTTGTTTCACAAACATGTCTTCTTGCTGATGCTATGCTTATCTTGTCATGCAATGCTCTGTAGTGAGTGCATCGAGCTCACGAAAATGCCTTCGTAATTCTGTCAATGCCATGCTCAGTTTGCTGAATCTGTTAACGAAACTTGCTATGTTTACATGGGTGCCATCATATCTTCTGACCCTTTTTGGCTCATGGTCAGTAAGGGATATTTGATCCATGCATTTAGTAGTATCATGCCATGCTTTGTTTGCCATGATAAGTTCCTGTAACATGTTTATTGATAGCTCTAAACATTGCAACCTGATGTTATTTTCTGCAAAGTCTGAATTGTTATTACTTGCAATCTTGCCATGTGTGTTTGAGCATGTTCTAGTGATTTCTGGAGATAGCTCAGTGTTTATGTTTTGTTATGCTTTACCTGTACATCATGCCCATGCCTTTTGTTATTATGTTGAGGTGCTGTAGCATATTTTTTTGATGCTTGCAATATGCCTAGTTGTTGTTTTGGACAGCTTGTCCTTTAACTTGTATAGTGTGTGTGTGTTGAACCGTTGCTCCGTTTTGAGTGTGCTCTATATGAAACTTGCTTAGAATTGCATGTAGTTTCATATTATCATGTTGCATCCTTGTTTTGAGGTATTTGCTTGATGTTTGTATGCATTTTGCATCAATGCCATGTTTTACTTGTTTTGCTCATATCTTCTAGGCCGTAGCTCCAAATCTAATGAACTTCATATGTAACTTGACTAGAATCTCGTGTAGATCATCTTTGTGCATCTTAACTTGCTGTTTAACAACTTGAACATAAGGTTTATTCAGATCTGGTCCAATTTCGAAATATGCATATGAGGACTTACCGGAATTGTTATATGTTGTTCCCGGCCTCATTTAAACTTGCCTTGATGTGTTGTTCTTGTTTGCATCATCTCTTGCCATTCAGTAGCTTCATGTAGCTTTGTCATGCATCATACTTGGTTGTGCATCATGCCTTGTTCATGTGTGGTGTGTTTACCATGTTGTGTGCTTCTTCTCGATAGTTCCTGTTTCGTTGCGATCGTGAGGATTCGTTCGTCTACGCTGGGTTCGTCTTCGTGGCTTCATCCTTTCGTATTCTTCATGGACTCGTTCTTCTTCCTTGCGGGATTTCAGGCAAGATGACCGCTACCCTGGATCTCACTACTATCATTGCTATGCTAGTTGCTTCGTTCTATCGCTTTGCTGCGCTACCTATCTTTTGCTCATCAAGCCTCCCATATTGCCATGAACCTCTAACCTTTCACACCTTTCCTATGCAAACCGTTGTTTGGCTATGTTACCGCTTTGCTCAGCCCCTCTTATAGCGTTGCTAGTTGCAGGTGAAGTTGAAGATTTCCCCATATTGGACAGGATTTTGGTTGGGATATCACAATATCTCTTATATTATTAATGCATCTATATACTTGGTAAAGGGTGGAAGACTCGGCCTTTTGCCTGGTGTTTTGTTCCACTCTTGCCGCCCTAGTTTCCGTCATACCGGTGTTATGTTCCCGGATTTTGCGTTCCTTACGCCGTTGGGTGATTTATGGGACCCCCTTGACAGTTTGCTTTGAATAAAACTCCTCCAGCAAAGCCCAACCTTGGTTTTACCATTTGCCTCACCACCACCTATACCCTTCCCTCGGGTCGGCCAACCCAAGGGTCATCTTTATTTTAGCCCCCCCCCCCGGGCCAGTGCTTGTCTAAGTGTTGGTCCGAACCGAGTAGACTGCGGGGCCCCCTCGAGGAACCTCGAGGTCTGGTTTTACTCGTAGGATGTCTCATCCAGTGTTGCCCTGAGAACGAGATATGTGCAGCTCCTATCGGGATTTGTCGGTGCATCGGGTGGCTTTGCTGGTCTTGTTTTACCATTGTCGAAATGTCTTGTAAACCGGGACTCCAAGTCTGATCGGGTCTTCCTGGGAGAAGGTATATCCTTCGTTGATCGCGAGAGCTTATCATGGGCTAAGTTGGGACACCCCTGCAGGGTATAATATTTCGAAAGCCGTGCCTGCGGTTATAGGCAGATGGGAATTTGTTAATGTCCGGTTGTAGATAACTTGACACCAGATTCGAATTAAACGCACCAACTATGTGTGTAGCCGTGATGGTCTCTTTTCAGCGGAGTCCGGGAAGTGAACACGGTTTCTGGGTTATGTTTGACGTAAGTAGGAGTTCAGGATCACTTCTTGATCATTGCTAGCTTCACGTCCATTCCTTTTTCTCTCTTCTCGCTCTTATTTGCGTATGTTAGCCACCATATATGCTTAGTCACTACTGCAACCTCACCACTTTACCCCTTGCTTTCCCTTTAAGCTTTGCTAGTCATGATACCCATGGTAATGGGATTGCTGAGTCCTCGTGGCTCACAGATTACTACAACAACAATTGCAGGTACAGGTTCTGCGATGATCATGACACGAGAGCGATGTTTGCTTATTTTGGAGTTCTTCTTCTGCTTCTTCTTCGATCAGGGATAGGTTCCAGGTCGGCAGCCTGGGCTAGCAGGGTGTATGTCGTTTGAGTTTCTGTTTGTGTTTCATCCGTAGTCGGATGATGCTCTAATGTATTGTGATGTTGTATTCGTGTGGCATTGTATGCCTTATGTATGTATCCCCATCTATTCTGTAATGTTGATGTAATGATATCCACCTTGCAAAAGCATTTCAATATGCGGGTCTATCCTTGGTGGGACCTTCGAGTTCCTTTTGGATAGGGTCGCATATTGGGCGTGATAATGATAGCCACTGCGGAAGGGGACGATGTCGAAGATTAACTCCTCGCTTCGGAAATTGTCCGGAGATCCGAAGACCACTTCCAGTATGATTGAGCCCGTACAACAGGCCTCCACACCAGGTATGACACGTTTGAAGGTGGTTTTTGTGGGCTTGATCCCTAAAGGGTCGATGCCCATTTTGCACACTGTATCCTGACAGAGCAGGTTCAGGCTGCTGCCACCATCCATGAGGACTCGTGTGAGATGGAATCCGTCGATGATGCAGTCAAGGACCAATGCAGCCGAACCGCCATGACGGATACTGGTAGGATGGTCCCTGCGATCAAAGGTGATCGGACAAGAGGACCATGGGTTGAACTTTGGGGCGACTAGCTCCATCGCATAGACGTCCCTTAGTGCACGCTTCCGTTCCCACTTGGGAATATGGGTTGCGTATATCATATTTACTGTTTTCACCTGGGGAGGGAATTTCTTCTGTCCTCCTGTGTTCGGCGGCCGGGGCTCCTCGTCGTCATCGCTATGCATCCCCTTTTCCTTGTTTTCAGCATTCAACTTGCCGGCCTGTTTAAACACCCAGCATTCCCTGTTGGTGTGGTTGGCTAGTTTATCGAGGGTGCCGTGAATTTGACATGAGCGATCGAGTATGCGGTCCAAACTGGACAAGCCCGGACTGTTTCTTTTGAATGGCTTTTTCCGCTCTCCGGGTTTAAAGCCTCTGAATCCGGCATTGACTGCCGTGTCTTCGGCGTTGTCGCCATTGTTGTGACGCTTGTGTCTATTTCATCGTGGCTTGCCGTTGCTATCCTTGGCGTCTGAATCGCCTGAGTTTTTGGGTGTGATGTTGCTACGAGCCAGCCAGCTGCCTCGCCCGCACAAAAGCGGGTCATGAGTGTCGTGAGGGCTGCCATGGACTTTGGCTTCTCTTGGCCGAGGTGTCGGGCGAGCCATTCGTCATGGATGTTATGCTTGAAGGCTGCTAAGGCATCGGCATCCGGACAGTCAACAATTTGGTTCTTTTTAGTTAGGAACCGAGTCCAGAATTTCCTAACTGACTCTCTAGGCTGTTGGGTTATATGGCTTAAGTCATCAGCATCCGGTGGCTGCACATAGGTGCCCTGGAAGTTGTCGAGGAATGCATCTTCTAAGTCCTCCCAACTGCCAATGGAGCTTGCTGGCAGGCTATTCAGCCAATGCCGAGCCGGTCCTTTGAGCTTAAGTGGTAGGTACTTTATGGCATGTAAGTCATCACCGCGGGCCATGTGAATGTGGAGGAGAAAATCTTCAATCCATACCGCGGGGTCTGTTGTGCCATCATATGATTCAATGTTTACGGGTTTAAACCCTTCTAGGAATTCATGATCCATGACTTCATCAGTGAAGCATAGGGGGTGTGCGGCGCCTCTATGTCGGGCTACATCCCGACGTAGTTCAAATGAATCTAGTCTGTTGTATTCGGCCCGGCCAAACTTTGGTTTGTAGTATCCGGCGTGACGGTCATCGTCACGTCTTGTGGTACGCCCCCGTGATCCATAGATCGATCTTGACAGTCCTGCTTGTTTTCCAATACATCTCGCAGGTCCTTCGTGTAGCCCCGGGCCTTAGTATTATCGTTTGATTGGCGACGGGGTGCGGTCTGGAGTTTGGGCTGGTACGCCACTTTGTCGCGACCACGGGGTGGCCGGTCAGCCGCATCATGCGCTGGTAGCGTGGGCTTTAAAGCCTCCTCCTCGAGTTGAGGTAGCAACCTGCGCTTTGGTAGCTTTTGCTAGGGCCCTCGAGTTTGTATTCCTAGGCAGCTAGGACCTCGGCCCATCTGTCAGTTAGTAGATCTTGATCAGCTTGAAGCTATGCTGCTTTTGCTTCAGGCTTTTTGTAGTGGCTATAAGCCGGTGTTTGAAGCGCTCCTGCTCGACTGGATCCTCAGGCACGATGAATTCTTCGTCCCCAAGGCTCACTTCATCTTCGGAGAGAGGCATGTAATTATCGTCCTCTGATTCTCCATCTGTCGCCTGCTCCTTAGGGCTAGCTTGTCCATCCTCTTGCTCGGCCCGCTCGAAGCCTGGCTGGGCAGGATTGTTTTCGTCTCCGGCACCATCCAGATTGTTATCTCTTGTGCCGGTATCGCTATTTTTGCTATGGCGGGGCTTGGAGCGACGCCTATGACGCCAGTGCTTAGATTGCTTCTCCAAGGGGTTATCGCCCGTTGCCTCATTGCCATTGCTTTCTTTGGGGGTGTCCACCATATATATATCATATGATGAAGTGGCTGTCCAGCGCCCTATATGCGGTGGTTCCTGTTCTTCTCTTGCATCCTCATCCAAACCGTCGATGTTTTCAGAGTTGAAGTCAAGCACGTCGGTTAAGCATCGACAGTGGCTATTAAGTGGGTGGTGGGTGGGGAACGAATTTCTTCGTCGTCCGCTTCCCACTCGAGCCAGACATAGTTCGGCCAAGAATCTCTCAACAAGGAAAGAGACCTTAATGAGTTCAGCATGTCACCCAAGGGCGAGTGCCGAAAAATATCTGTGGCGGTGAACTCCATGACCGTTGCCCAATCAGATTTGATAGGCACGAACGCACACGGTTCGGATCCTGTATCCGAAGACGAGTCCGAGGGTCCGTTGACACCATCCTCACAGGAGGTGGGATCAGCGTTCGGCTCCAGTGCTGTTGGGTGCGCGACCTCCGTGGCAGGGTCCATCCACCCGTCCTCGGAGGGCACGATCTACTCCGGCTTGATTCCCGGTGCCACCGCAGGCGCGATTTCCCAAATAGTATCCGATGGCAGAGCAAAGTCATGCCCGTCGTGACCGTCCGGCATGCCTGACATGGGCTCGAACCCGTCGAAGATCAAGTCTCCACGGATGTCGGCAGTATAGTTAAAGCTTCCAAACCTGACCTGATGGCCAGGGGCGTAGCTATCGATCTGCTCTAGATGGCCTAGCGAGTTGGTCCGCAGTACGAAGCCACCGAATACGAAGATCTGTCCGGGAAGGAAAACCTCCCCCTGGACTGCGTCGTTGAAGATGATTGAAGGAGCCATCAAGCCTTACTGCGATGACATAGTGGAACTCTCAATGAAAGCACCAATGTCGGTGTCAAAACCGACGGATCTCGGGTAGGGGCTCCCGAATTGTGCGTCTAAGGCTAATGGTAACAGGAGGCAGGGGACACGATGTTTTACCCAGGTTCGGGCCCTCTCGATGGAGGTAATACCCTACTTCCTGCTTGATTGATCTGGATGATATGAGTATTACAAGAGTTGATCTACCACGAGATCATAGAGGCTAAACCCTAGAAGCTAGCCTATGATTATGATTGTTGTTGTCCTATGGACTAAACCCTTCGGTCTATATAGACACCGGAGGGGGCTAGGGTTACACAGAGTCGGTTACAGAGAAGGAGATCTACATATCCGAATTGCCAAGCTTGCTTTCCACGCAAAGGAGAGTCCCACCCGGACACGGGACGAAGTCTTCAATCTTGTATCTTCATAGTCCAACAGTCCGGCCAAAGTATATAGTCCGGCTGTCCGAGGACCCCTTAGTCCAGGACTCCCTCACCTGTCACATACAATTCCTTCAACCTTGCATTATCATCAATGATACTTGTGGTATCCTCAAATGAGGAATTTGTGACCACAGAGACAGTTGAAGAATTTGCAGTAATAGAAGCATTTCAAAATTCAGGTGAAGAATTAGCATATTCTCGCTCAATGCATTTCAAACATGGTTGAATGAATTCTTCCTGAGCGGAACTGATCTGTTGAGCAAGCAATGAATCATTTTCCTTCTTAAGATCTTCATAACTTGCCCTTAACTTCTCAAGATCTTGCTTTCTTCGAGAAATTCATAAGAAAGCTTCTATGATTGGCTAAGAGAGAGTTATGATGACTCTGAAGATTATCAAACTTAGACTGAAGTCATCGAACATCATTAGTCAGAATTTGAGTTCGATCCATTTCTTCACCCAACAGGTCATCACTTTTGTCTAGCAGATTTCGAACCTTTTCCAATGCCTTTTGTTGTTTAATAGCAATCTTAGCAAGTTTGGAATAGCTAGGTTTGAGATTTTCATCAGATTCAACCTCACTAGATTTAGAGGGGGAATAGTTGAGTACCTTGGCACCTTTTGCCATGAAGAAATAGGTGGGAGCGTAGTCATCGACGCTGTCATCAGCAGTGTTGGGGAAGTCATTTTCCTCAGCATTGAAGATGGACTTGCTAACGTAAACAGTAGTGAGGGCTAGGCTCTCCACACCAGAGTCTGACTCCTCAGATTCCTGCTCTTCCTCATTTTCCTCAGATTCAGCTTCAGAGTCCATTTCCTTGCCAATTAATGCCCGAGCCTTTTTGGAACTGCTCTTCTTGTGATATGAAGACTTTGAAGATTTTGATGATGAGGACTCCGAAGATTTCTTCTTCTTCCTTGAGTCATCAGAACTGTCATCCTTGTACTTCTTCTTCTTTGATTCCTTCACCCATTGAGGACAATCAGTAATGTAGTGGCCAGATTTCTTGCATTTGTGGCAGGTCCTCTTCTTGTAATAGCGGGATGAGGAATAAGATCTCACATCATCACTTCCTAAAGATTTTCCAAAGCGACCTCGCCTTGAGAACTTCTGGAATTTCCTCATGAGCAATGCTAGCTCCTATCTTAGTTCCTCAAGATCACCAAGGCTACTTTCAGAATCTTCTCCTTCAGATTCAGAGACTGCCTTGCCCTTTAGTGCGCGTGATCTTCAATAGCTTGGCCCATAGAGATCTCTCTTCTCAACAAGTTGAAACTCATGAGTATTTAGCCTCTCGAGGATATCAGCAGGATCTAGTGACTTGTAGTCTCCACATTCTTGAATCATCAACGCAAGAGTATCGAATCAGGAATCAAGTGATCTCAGAAATTTCTTCACCACCTCATGGTCGGTGATGTCAGTGGCACCAAGTTCCTGAAGCTCATTTGAGATTTCAGTGAGGTGATTGAAGTTTGCTAAACATTTTCATTTTTGAGTCTCTTGAAGCAATTGAAGAGATCGCGAAGAACGTCAACTTGGGAGTCACGTTGAGTAGAGACTCCTTCTTTGACCTTGGACAGACTGTCCGAGATAAGCTTTGCTATTTCCAAAGCACTCACTCTGCCTTACTGCCCTTTGCTCAGATGGCCGCATATGTTATTCTTTGCATGAAAGTCGAGTTGCTTGAATCTCTTCACATCAGTAGCGTTCACAGAAGGAGTGATAGAGGGAACACCATTTTCCACAACATACTAGACATCATAGACAATTGCCTGAAGATGCATGCCCATCTTATTCTTCCAATAGGGGTAGTCAGTCCCATCAAAGGTAGGACACCCAGCCAAGACCTTGATCATTCCTGCAGTCGGCATAACTAAAACTTTAGGTGGTTAAACCAAAATCACACAGAACAAGAGAGTACCTTGATCTGATACCAATTGAAGTGCGTTATATCGACTAGAGGGGGGTGAATAGGCGATTTTTATAAAGTCGTCACTGAGGAAATTCTAGTTGGGGAATTTCCTAAGCAACAAAACACTAGCTGCAGAATAAGTACTCAGGTACAAGCATAACAGAGCAATAGCATAGTCATCATGATGAAATGGAACATACACATAGTTCGGAAAGCGTGAAAACAGGATAAGCAGGTTGAAGACAAAGTGACTAAAGAAATAGGGTTGAGGAAATTGAGAAAGTCTTCAGTCAAAGTCTTCA
Source organism: Triticum aestivum (assembly GCF_018294505.1). Taxonomy (NCBI): domain Eukaryota; kingdom Viridiplantae; phylum Streptophyta; class Magnoliopsida; order Poales; family Poaceae; genus Triticum; species Triticum aestivum. The sequence continues at coordinate 311,825,599 of NC_057801.1, forward strand.
AACAGTAATGATCAGGTTCATCAACACATGAATGAAGAAATGAAAGGGTTGATGAGATAGAACCAGTAGCTTGGTGAAGACGATGATTTGGTAGACCAGTTCCATCTGCTGTGACAGTTGTATGTCTGGTTGGAGCGGATGGGTATTTAAACCTCAGGACACACAGTCCTCACCGTATTCTCCTTGAGCTAAAGTCACATAGACCTCGGCCAATCACTCGTGGTAAGTCTTCAGGTGACTTCCAAACCTTCATAGACTTGGTCACTTGGCGATCCACAATTCCTCTTGGAAGCTCTATACCATGACGCATAACCGTCTAGAGGATGCACAGTACTCAAAGGTAACAAGCGTTGATTCCACACAGGAACAATCTCTTAAGTGATGCTCAATCACTTTGGGTTGTAGGTGTTTCGGTTTTCCTCACTTGATGATTTTTGCTCAAATTCCTTGGAGGATGGAATGCTCCCAATGACAAGTGTTTGTTTCACTCAGAGCAGCCAACTAGCTAGTGGTTGTAGGGGGCGGCTATTTATAGCCTAGGGAGCAGCCTCGCGTAAGACATAAATGCCCTTCAAAGATATGACCGTTTGGTCGGTAGGATATTTTGGACAGCTGGCACATAGAACATCGACGGTCGGTAATTTGAGCTCTCAAATTCCTCAGGGCTATCATGTTCCTCACTTTGTAGGCAATCCACACTGGCGAATTCCTAACTGCTCAATCAGAAAAAATTCCTTAGAGAACAGAAGATCTTTGTCTCTGTCACTGAAGAAATTGACTGAACTGTATGAGATTTCCAATGGCTTCACTTGAAAGGATTTGGTAGGTGTAGGCTTTGAGATGAGCATCACTTGGAAAGTGTTTCCTCGGTTTTACGTCGACCCCCTTTAAAAGTACGATGTTTACCATGACTCAAGAAAGAGAAAATGAACTACGAAAACAAAAGTCTTGACGCTTCATAGTGCTCGCATGAATATCCAAGTCTTCAAGGTTACACCAATTTCCTCAGTTTCAAAGTCTTCAAGAAAACCAAAATCTTCAACTGAAGACATTCATTTTTAGGGGGTTCTAGGACCAATGTGGCGAATCCGCCATGACGAATGCTAGTGGGGTGGTCCCTTCGATCAAAAGTGATCGGGCAGGAGGACCATGTGTTGAACTTTGGTGCGACTGGCTCCAACGCATAGACATCCTTGAGAGCACGCTTCCGCTCCCTTATGGGGTTATGGGTTGCGTATATCATGTTCACCGTCCACACTAGCGGGGGGAAGCCCTTCTGTCCTCTGTTGTTCGGCGGCCGGGGCTCCTCCTTGTCATCGCTATGCAGCCCCTTGTCTCTGGTTTCGGCACTTAACTTGCCTGCCTGCTTGAACAACCAACAATCCCTGTCGGTGTGGTTGGCTGGTTGTTCGGGGGTGTCGTGTATCTGGCATGAGCGGTCGAGTATCCGGTCTAAACTGGATGGGCCCGGAGGGTTTCTTTTGAATGGCTTCTTCCGCTGACCGGGTTTAGAGCCTCTGAATCCGGCATTAACTGCCGTATCCTCAGTATTGTCGTCGTTAATGCGGCGCTTGTGCTTGGTGCAACGTGACCTGCCATTGTTGTCCTTGGTATATGAATTGCCAGGGCTCTTGGTTATGTTATTGCTACGAGCTAGCCAGCTTTCTTCTCCCGCGCAAAAGCGGGTCATGAGTGTCGTGAGGGCTGCCATAGATTTCGGCTTTTCCTGTCCTAGGTGCCGGGCAAGCCATTCGTCTCGGATGTTGTGCCTGAAGGCTGCAAGGGCCTCTGTGTCCGGACAGTCGACTATTTGATTTTTCTTGGTTAGGAACCATGTCCAGAATTGTCTGGTCGATTCCTCTGGCTGCTGGATTATGTGGCTTAGGTCATCGGCGTCTGGTGGTCGCACATAAGTGCCCTGGAAGTTGTCAAGGAATGCGGATTCCAGGTCCTCCCAGCAACTAATTGACTCTGCTGGCAGGCTGTTAAGCCAATGCCGAGATTGTCCTTTAAGCTTGAGCGGGAGGTATTTGATGGCATGTAGATCATCACCACGGGCAATGTGGATATGAAGGAGATAATCCTCGATCCATACCGCGGGATCTGTTGTGCCATCGTATGATTCGATGTTTACAGGTTTAAAACGCTCAGGGATTTGATGATCCATTACTTCGTCTGTGAAGCATAGTGGCTGTGCGGCACCCCTGTACTGGGCTATATCGCGACGTAGCTCGGATGAGCTTTGTCTGTTGTGTTCGGCCTGGCCGTATTTATCATATCCGCCGTGACGGTTATCGTCACGTGACGTGGGGCGCCCACGTGATCCGTAGATCAATCATGTTTGCCTTGCCTTATCCTGCAATATGTCTCACAGGTCTGTTGCATTTCCCCGTGCTCGGGTATTTTTGGAGCGGCGCTGGGATGCGGCTTGAGTTGAGGGCCGAAAGGCCTCTCTGTCGCGGCCACGGGGTGGCCAATCGGGCGCATCGTACGCTGGTGATGTATGTTTAGTTGCTTCCTCCTCTAGTTGGGGTAGCAGCCTGCGCTTTGGGTAGCTCTTGGAGGGGCGTTCGAGTTTATACTCTTCGGCCGCCAGGACTTCAGTCCATCTGTCGGCTAGCAAGTCTTGGTCAGCTCTAAGCTGTTGTTGTTTTTTCTTGAGGCTGCTTGCCGTGGCCATAAGCCTGCGTTTGAAACGCTCTTGTTCGACAGGATCCTCTGGCACAACGAATTCGTCGTCGTCGAGGCTTGCCTCGGCTTCGAAGGGAGGCATATAATTGTCATCCTCGACCTCCCGCTCTCTCATGAGGGCTGGCTCCTCCGTCCTCCTGCATTGAATCCTGCTGGAGGGGGTTGTCTTCGGCACTGTCCGGGGTGTTGTTGTCTCCAGTGCCGGACTCGCCGTTTTTGCTTTGGCAGGATTTAGAGCGGCGCCGCTGACGTCGATGCTTGGGTTGCTTCTTGGGGGGGTCGTCCTCCGTTTTTACATCGCCATCCCCTGCTTTGGGGGTGTCCACCATGTATATGTCATATGACGAGGTGGCTTTCCAGTGCCCTATAGGTGTTGGTTCTTGGTCGTCTCCTTCATTGGCTTCCATACCGTTGATGTCTTCGGAGTCGAAGTCGAGCATGTCGGTTAGATCGTCGACAGTGGTTACAAAGTGGGTGGTGGGTGGGTTTCGAATTTCTTCATCGTCCGCATCCAAACCATGCTGCATAGTCCGGCCAGGGCTCTCCTGACAAAGAGAGAGACTTTAGTGAATTCAGGATATCGCCAAAGGGCGAGTGCTGAAAGACGTCCGTGGCGGTGAACTCCATGATCGGAGCCCAATCGGGTTCAATCGGAAGGGGTGCGGAAGATTCGGAGTCCGGAACAGAGTCCGGCACCTTGGAGTCACAGGCGTCGCAAAGGACTAGGCTGGTATTCGGCTCTATCACCATAGAGATTGCGGCTCCTGGGGCAGCGTCCAACTGTCCGTCCTCGACTGGCACAGTCGGCTCCCAGCTAATGGTCGGAGCGGACACCTGAGCGGCACTCTGGGCGCTGTCCGGTGGCAGAGCTAGATCATGCCCATCGTGACAGTGCGGCGCGCTCAGCTCGAATCCGTCGAAGATGAAGTCCCCGCGGATGTCGGCCGTGTAGTTTAGGCTTGCAAACCTGACCTGATGGCCAGGGGCGTAGCTTTCGATCTGCTCCACATGGCCAAGCGAATTGGCCCGCACTGCGAAGCCGCCGAATACGAAGATCTGTCCGGGGAGAAAAGTCTCACCCTGGACCGCGTCGTGGTTGATGATCGAAGAAGCCATCGGGCCTAAAGGTGACGACACAGAGGAACTCTCAATGAAAGCACCAATGTCGGTGTCAAAACCGGCGGATCTCGGGTAGGGGGTCCCGAACTATGCGTCTAGGCGGATGGTAACAGGAGACAAGGGACACGATGTTTTTACCCAGGTTCGGGCCCTCTCGATGGAGGTAAAACCCTACTCCTGCTTGATTAATATTGATGATATGGGTAGTACAAGAGTTGATCTACCACGAGATCAGAGAGGCTAAACCCTAGAAGCTAGCCTATGGTATGATTGTTGTTCGTCCTACGGACTAAAACTCTCTGGTTTATATAGACACCGGAGAGGGCTAGGGTTACACAGAGTCGGTTACAATGGGAGGAGATCTTCATATCATATCGCCAATCTTGCCTTCCACGCCAAGGAAAGTCCTATCCGGACACGGGACGAAGTCTTCAATCTTGTATCTTCATAGTCCGGGAGTTCGGCCAAAGGTCATAGTCCGGCCATCCGAACACCCCCTAATCCAGGACTCCCTCACTCTCTCTCACATATTTGGCTATGGTGGAAAGATGATTTGAGTGGAAAGCAAGTTGGGAAAGGTTAGATATCAAGATTCTAGTGGTAGGATTAGAATATCTTGGTCTCAACACATGAGTAGGTGGTTCTCTCTCTGAAAATGAATAGTGGAAGTGTAGGCACGTTCTGATGGCTCTCTCACACATGGAGAAGGGGGTGGAGGGGTATATATAGCCTCCACACAAAATCCAACCGTTACACACATTTGACCCAACTCGATCAGACCAAATAGAAAAACTCGGTGAGACCGATTTAGTTCAAAATGTGAACGTTAGGAATCTCGGTGGGACCGACGAGAACAACTCGGTGGGACAGATGTGGTAGGGCTTAGGGCAAACATCAACTCGGTGGAACCAATAGCATCAACTCAATTAGACCGAAGTGAAGAAATAAAGCAACAGAGAGGATGTCAAGCAAACACGGTGGGACCGATTGCACATTTCGCTAAGACCGAAATAGTTGGAACAGGCAATAGAGAGTTTGCAAGGCCATCTCGGTGAAACCGAGATTCGTATCGGTGTGACCAAATTGTCTAGGGTTTCTGGCCATGGCTATGTCAACTAAACTCGATGGCGTCGGATAGGTCATTTCGGTGGGGCCGAGTTTGACTTTGAGTTAGGACAAATGTGGAACTGACAATGTGGCTGAGGGTTTTGGAGCAATATCACTAAGCACTTTGAGCAAGTAGAGCATTAAGAAACACCTCATCTCCTTTTAATAATATTGGCTTTCCTATGGACTCAATGTGATCTTGGATCACTAAAATAGAAGTGAAGAATCTTGAGCTTTTGCCAATCTTTGTCCTTAGCATTTTGAGGAGTCCACATCTCTTGTCCATGCCATGCCAATCATTGAACTTTCTGAAATATTTAACTAGAAAGGTTATTAGTTCAATGAGCTATATGTTGTTATGAATTTCCAAAACCACCTGGGGATTAGTTGCACTTTCACTTGGGGTTCCATGGGAATCCCCAAGCTTAGGCTCTTGCCACTCCTTATTACGTAGTCCATCGAAGCTTCACCCAAAACTTGAAAACTTCACAACACATAACTCAACAGAAAACTCGTGAGATCCGTTAGTGAAACAAAGAAAATAACCAATTTTAGGCACTGTTGTAAACCCATTACAATTTTATATTGGTGTTATATCTACTATATTCTAACTTATCCGTGGTTCATACCCCCCGATACTACCCATAGATTCATCAAAATAAGCAAACCACATAATGAAAACAGAATCTATCAAAAATAGAACAGTATGTAGTAATCTGGACTTTATCCAAACTAATGTAACTCCAAAAATTCTGAAAATTTTGGAAAACATAGAATTTTTTTATATCAATCTTGTGTAAAAAATCCAGATCAAAATAACATTTTTGTGAATTTACAAACTTCCAGAACTTGGCGCAAAAGTTACTGTTTTTCACATAATCAAATCAACTATCACCCAAAGGTCTTACTTGGAACAAACACTAATTAAAACACTAAAACACAATCATAACAGAACTATAATTGCATAAACACATAAAATAAAATATGGGGTTGTCTCCCAACAAGCGCTTTTCTTTAAAGTTTTTAGCTAGGCATTGATAATTTTTATCATGCTGACATTAAAGAGAGCAATTGGAACACGAAGAGAGCATCATGTAGTATGTGAAAAACAAGTTTAATTCTAAAATAATTCCTATGCATAGGTATTTTATAGGCAAAAAAATTATCAAGACAAGCAAAAACTAGCGTATGCAAGGAAGAAAAAAAATAGCAATCTCAACATAACAAGAGGTAATTTACTGACATGAAAATTTCTACAACCACATTTTCCTCTCTCATAACAATTACATGTAGGATCATAACCAAATTCAACACTATAGCTATCATATACAATTTTCTCTTCATGATCCACATGCATGCAAAGTTGACGCTCTTCCAAAATAGTGGGATTATCATGAAATAAAGTCATGACCTCTCCAAGCCCACTTTTATAAAAAAAATCATAAGATTGATCAATCTCCTAAGTAGTGGGATCATTATTACCTAAAGTTGAAAATCTTCCAAACCCACTTTCAATATTATTGCAAACATATTTATCATGAGTCTTAAATAAATTTTCAAGATCATAAGAAGAATCACCCCAATCATGATCATTGCAATAAGTAGTGGACATCAAAATTAGCATCCCCAAGCTTGGGGTTTTGCATATTATAAGCATGATTGACATTAATAGAATTTATAATAACATCATTGCAATCATGCTTTTCATTCAAGGAGTGTGTCACCCCGACTCAGAGAAACCGGAACGCCCCGTATTCCAGCCCAGAGATCGAGGAGAAGTCTCTGGAATACGGCACTGCTTGACATAGAACAAATCAGCTCTTATTAGAAGAATAAATACAAAGGTCTGATATTACAAAGGTTCACATCAGCGCGACAACACTACGCCTGCGATACTACACTTGCTCTATGCTAGCAGCAGAACAACTCGTAGCAACGGAAATCTTCTAGCAGCGGAAGAACGACGAAGGTGGTGAAACTCCACTCCACTGGCACTCTGGCTGGGACACGATCTAGCTCGCACGAACGGAAACCATGACAAGCATTCAAGCAAACATGTAATCATCTGCAATCTGGCATGACACGCTAGGTCAGTACATTAAATGTACTTGCAAGCTCACAACAACAAAAAACATCAAGGTAAGACAACAACATATCATTAAGCAGGTTAATTAAATTAACAGCTACCATGATACAACAACAACTACTAAGCATGATATGAAACTACTATAATACTGATAAATCACTATCTCAGATCTCCATAACCATATCTCTCTTGGCTAACCGGCCAAGCAATATGCCATCTCGATCTCCTCGTGATCAAAACCAAATGGTGATCATTCACGGATCATAAACAGACCAACCTCATGGTCTTGGATCGGGTCACCTTGTAACCAAACGATGATCTTTCCGGCGATCACAACCATGACAAATACTTGGTCTCAAATGGTGATCTTTCCGGTGATCACTACCATGACTAACACTTGGTCTCAAACAGTGATCTTTCCGGCGATCACTACCATGACCAACACTTGGTCCCCAACATCATCATCAACATCCTGCCAATCTGTACTGCTCAAAATATCAACATACAAATCACCTATAAGTCATTCCGTCATGTGAGTGTTGATCAAACGATGTGACCTAGTACGAACCCATGCCCATGACCGAGGACGCGGCTATCGTTAGTTTAAACAAACACACTCTGCAGAGGTAGTGCACTTTACCCACACCACGGAACCCATGGCCTCGCACTCCCATTCGGGTGGACCAACGGCGTTCTGACAAAACCGATCTACTTCCATGACAGTCTCCCGGCCACTCCGACTCACTCCCCACTGGGCTAGTCCTTGGTGGCCCCGTGTCTACCAAAGATACCAACGGCCACCAGCGTGGCCAAAACAAAAATGGTCCCAAACGGGGACCAAAGCGCGCAAAATCCAACTACGAGCACACAAGGCTTATGTCCGCCTACCTGATCAGGGTAGCGCGCACCTATAACCTTCCCTCGTTGGAGGCACCGGCGAGAGGCACGACAATAGCATCGCATTAGGGCCGTCCCATCAAGGCAAATGTGGTTGCACTGGAGAAAGCCTGGCTCGGTGGCACCTGACCAACTTAATGATGGAATTTATCCCCAAAAATAGAATTGTGATAAATGATACTCCGATATCAACTACCAAACTATAATCCAAGTCATAGCAATATCCAACAAATAATCTGAGCATAATATCCTCATATCAAAATACTCCAAAGATAGCATAATACTTCTATCATGATGAACCTGAAAACAATAACTCTACTACTCCAATAACAAGAATAAAGCTATCCAACTAAGATCCACATGTAAACACCATCTCAGAAAATAATACTCCAAGCAACAGAACATCAACTAGCATCATGAATATAATCATACTAACCACTAATAATCCAAAGCTAGCATGACATCCAAAGTAGTACTCCAAAATATATTGACAGATATCATCATGAAACAACCATAATATCAACAACTAATACTCCAATGGCAACATGATACTCATCAACTACAAACATAACTCCTAGTAATCCAAACAATAGCATGGCGTCAACAAATCAAAATAATACTCCGATAAAATGCCATGCATAGATCACAAGTAGCTAAAACAATATTTTAAACAAGTTTAAATAAATTAAACAATGTCACTATATTACAGTGATGCAAATGGAGGGTATGGCTTGACTGGGGTGGAATAAATCATTGGGAGAAAGTGCGAGAAACTCACGGAATGAATCACCGGAAAACATACTCTCTCAGAGGGGGCTGCTTAAGGGCAGGGGCAAAATGGTAATTTTTAGAATGTTAACACATGGTGAAATTTTTTCCATCAGAACGGGCTCGACGAAATGAAGAAGTGGGCTTTGGAATCACCTGATTTGGAGCTATGGTTAAAAAGTTATAGCTGTTTTTCTGCCAGGGACCTCTTTGTAATTAAAATATTTTCAAATAGGGGCCTGGACAGAAAACTGTAAGCGTATTCTGGGAACTACGCTTCCACTTATCCACGTTAGCATAAGCATGGTCAACCCCCCGGGTCACTGACTGGTGGGGCCGCGGGATCCATGCTGCTGGTCAACTCCCTCCTCTCTCTCCTCCCCGCTTCGTTCCTTCTTCCTCCCGACGCCGTCTCGAGAGGAGCAGAGGAGGGGCAACACCGACGGCCCAGCCAGCTCCGGTGGTCTCCGGCCGAGTTCCGGCCACCGGAGGGTTCAGGATAGAATGCCGCATCAGCCCAGAGGGGAGAGCAGGCGTCGGGGAGGGTCGAATCAGCAGAGGCACCGGGCGGTGGAACAGAGGGGCACGGCCAGCGGTGGCTCCGGCGGCTCCGACCACCATTTGCAGAGCTTGGGCCACCAGAAGGCACGGGACGATGCCACGCATACATCTTGGGTGTGCATGGACATCGAGGAGGGCGGGAGATGGGATGGCCACCGGAACAGAGAGCAACCGCGGCGGCGCTGGATCTTGGGGCGGCGACTTTCGGCACTTCGGCGACGCGATGAAGGGCTGGGGACGATCACTGGAGTGTGGGGAAGGCTACAGTGGTGGCTAGAGGTGAAGGAGGGCTCAACGTTGGGCTAATTTAGCCGAGGCCGTGCGGCGGCCATGGCGGCGATGTCTACCAGAGAGAGCTCCTCGAGCTCGGGCTAGAGGCTGGGCAGGGGGAGAGGAGGGTGGCGAGGCTGGTGGAGTGCTCGGACGAGGCTGGGGATGGCTATTTATAGCCGGGGTGAGAAGCACGGGCTTGGGTGTCGCCGGGCACGTCCGGCCGAGTCCCTGGCGACTGCAGCAATCACGGGGAGGCGCGGAAACGCGACGAGGGAGAACACCGACAAGCTATAGAGCGCACAGGGCAGCAGGAGCCAAGGGAGGGGTAGAGGAAGAGGTCGGTTGCCATTAATGCGCTGTCGGCCACAGTGCTGCCGTGGGTGAGCGGCGACGAGCGCCGATGAGGAGGCTTTGGGAGAGGGAGATGAGTCCAGGGGGCGGCGACGATGCGGGCCAGCTAGTGGACACGCTAACGCGCGCGAAGACGACGAGAGGGGGAGGGGACCGAGCAAGAAATCATGCAGCTCGCATCCATGGCATGCCAGAGAGGTGGTCACCGCGCGCACTAGTGCGCATAGTGCCACCAGCAATGCCAAACGATGTCTGGAGTGGAGTCCTTCCTGGGTAGGTTGCAACTGAGGTGGTAACTTGTTGAAAAATGCTATGGGTAAATGGCTAGTGAGCTCTGAAGTTTACTGCAGTAAACTTTATCAGCTAAGTGTGATCAACAGAGAGATGTTGTGTGTCAAGTGTTATGTCTGGGGTGTTTAGGATAGGAAGGACTACATTCCTGGGGAGGTTTAGGAGAAATGGACCGATAATGAATATAGTTGCTTCACAACTGCATTTTTGATCCAGAAATGAAGATCATGATGATGCTCTCACATAGAGTATCAACTTGGGCTAAGATTGGGCAAAGATTGATTACTTGGACATATGAAGATGCTGTAAAAATCTCATGCTAAATGGACAAACCAAAATGGCACTTGCTTCACAAACATCATTTCTGTCCAGAAACTTGGAATAATTTTGGTGATCAAATGGCTCATTGAAATGATGCCAAATTGGGTGGAGAGAGGTTTTCTGGGTATAATAATGATTTTGTAATTTTACAGGATTTTTGAAGCAATATAAAATACGCTTGCTTCACAACCTGAAAATATTGCCAGAATCAAATATTTTCCCCTGTGCTCACGTAGATGATTGGACGGGGATGAAAATGGGTGGAGGGGGTTAAAATGAGCACATTAAGGAGTGTGCAAACGTTCAACTCATTTGGATACTCCTAGCTAGTACTTCCTTCACAAAGCCTTCTGTTTGACAGTAACTTTGAGATCACTGAGACAGATTGTCTAGGCAAATAAAGTTGAACTTGTGCATGAGGCAATTATTTGGACATATAATCATGCCAAAAAAGGTTGGGAGCTACTAGGAGAAATATAAATGACACTTCTTTCACAAAGTGCCATTCAGGGCAGAATAGAAAAAGGAATATTAGGGAACTATTTTTGTATTGGCCAAGGAAATGTTTGGGCATATTTGAGATATAAATGACCCAAAGGAATTATGAGAATTATTTCGGGATTTTTGGATGGACAGAATTATAGGTTGCTTCACAACCTAGGGCAGATAGGGTTATTCCTTTAAAGATAAAGGAATATTTCCTAGAAAAGATTTTATGGTTTGGTTAAGGAGTGAAGTGACATGATCTTTGACAAGGTTTTGAGAATGATGAGCCACTTGGGTGGGGAAATGAGGATGATTTCCCAGGTGGCAAGGCCACAGAACCACTCAAAAAAGAAAAACAAAGCAAAACGAAATAAAACGAAAGAAAAAGACAAGGGCCAAAAACCAGGTTGTTACAAACCTTCCCCCCTTAAAGAAATCTCGTCCTCGAGATTTGGTTGCTCAGGGAACAAGTACGACTTGAGGACACCGTTTCCAAGTCGGGTATCCTTTTTCCTTTATTTATTGTTCCCACAAGAATTTTAGATGATCAACTTACCTTGCTCTGGGGTGGTTTGCTTCACCTTTCCCCAAAATTCTTACAGGTCTTTGCTCATATACCAAATCTTTTTGTTGACGTGAATTTTCTCATATATGCGGTGATATCCAATGGATCTGAGTATAAATCTTCCTTTGGTCATGAAAACTTTTTTACTTCCGCCATGGGGTTGCTTCAAATAAATGCAGGCCTTCTCAAATATTTACATCTTGAGACTAGCCCGACAAGGGCTGACGGACAAATCTTTTTCCTGACAGACTGATTGTATACTTGATTCCGTCGGTGAGTATACCGGGCCAGAGCTGATTGTTCGGCTTTTGATTTTTCTCATGTTGTTGATATACCCATCTATGGTAATACGCTGTGGTATGCTTTAACACTGCCGCTGAGGTCAAACTGCTGAGGTTGCAAAGGAATCTTGGATTTGACAGAACAGACTTGGATATTCCACACTAACCTTGTCAAATGGGTCAGCGGGATATGAAAATCCTTGTAAATAGAGTAGGCCGTTGAGAGTATGCCTTTGTGGATCCATATGGAAGTATGGCTTTCAACTGACTTGGGTATTCAGACCATGATGGTCGTGCAAAAATCATCATACCTTTGCGGTCAGTCTCATCCCTTTTACGGTCATGATTTTCTTTGTCAGGATACCTTAATGAAATAACTTGGCCACACTTGTCCTTGATTCTTCGTATGACCATGGATCTGATTAATATTTTTGACATTATTCCTTGTGCTTGTTTTTCCGACCTGGGTTCGCAGACATATAACATATATTCGGGGTTTGTAGCTGTACGGAGCTTGTTGCTGAGGCCAACCATATAAGAAGGTGACAAGGTTTCATGATATCACCTTGTTTGGTGCGGGAATAATGCCTTTGGTGATCATTGCCAAGACTGTTGATTCTATGATGCATCTCTAGATCTTGTCGATCCTTGTAATTCATGATATGTATTTCGGCTCATCTTTATTTTCCTTTGCCTGACTCGTGAGGTTGTTAAATCCTTCCTTTCCTAGGTATATCTGCTTGATCCTTGATGCATCTCGTATGAGTGACTGATATGACTGGGGATGCATGCTCACCATATCTCAGGATCATATGCCACCGAACAATTGATCCTTGCGGTAGGCATATGTTTTGACTGAATTTTACCTCTGACAAAATTATTGCAAGTCTAGTTCTTGAGAGGTGTTGCCATATATTGGCAACTCATCATATAATCTCTAAGGACGGTGCAATATTGTGGTACTGACGCGGACTAAGTGGCTTACGAGAGAAGCCATCCGAGTAGCTTGCTGAGGAAGACTTGTTAACTTCTGCCCAAATATTTTGTCTGGGTATCGTGTAGAAGAAGTCTTTATAACTTACACACAAAGCTTGATCTGATTTATGTGCTGGAGAAGCCTGAGTTTCGTACTTGAGAAGCTTCCCCTCGGGTTTTCTTATTGAGAAAAAATCATTTCCATCTGTCAGAAGCCTTTACTGAGGTGTCTTGATGTGAAAGACTGGGTATCGTGGGCCGAAAATTGTTCACATATCATGCTGAGGAAAATTGAGGGGCCTTGCATCATAAATTTCTTACGATAGCGTGTGGAAGAAGACTAAGTTTCTTACATCCAAAGCTTCATACTGATAGGCAGACTGAAATCTACACACGTGCCCATAATATTCTGAGGCTGATTATTTGCATGAGAAAATGGTTTGACTGTCTTCCTTGAGCATACCACATTCTGAATTTATTTCGGATGATAACATATTTCAAGCATCATGCATTACTGAGCCAAAACTTTGTATATGATCCATACCTCTATCTGAAAATATACCGTTGATATTGTACCTGACTGTTTTTCTGCTGGCTGGATCATAACTGTTGTGAGGATTTTGTACTGATGTAGACTCTACGCTGATAATCAATCCGAGACGCCATTGGTATTCTGAGCAGATATTAATGCCATAATGCAGTTGACTATGTAGACAATAATGTCAGATGAGCTTCTTCCAAATATTTTAAATCCTTATTGCTTCTTTGAGTCCAGTGTCGGTGGATGAGCAACTCTTTATAGGGGACAAATAATGTAACACCGGGGCCCAAAAAGAAAAAAGCAAAAGAAAACTCAACTAAACAAAAGCACACAACAACAAACAATTCACACAATCAATGTCACGTATTACTGCTAGTCACACAATATGCATGCCTACTTAAGCACACAAATCTCGCGGGATCTTCGGTTGTACGATCTAGCATGCTGTGACGATGTGCACGAGGACGAATAAACGTGTGGAAGAATTGGTGTAAACAGTGCTACACCAAGTGCTAGCTTAGCTAGGTAGCAACCTAGACTAGCTCGAAGGTGAGGACGCACTCGATAATCATGTAGTGGGACACGAGGGTCGCAACCACATTATTATCAAGCGGACGGAAAAAGATTCGTACTCGTCCAAGAAATAGGATAGCAGGGAAAAACTAAGGCTATTGACATTGCCCGTTTATGATTACTAAGATCATTAAGGGCTGCCAACACGACAAAATAAAAGAACAATCCGGGATAGAAGGATTTCTTTCACCGAAACGATAGGCGAGACTGAAAGAAAGACATCGGCACGATACCTGAGGACCACTTTGGCAAACAGTGTCGGGATCACTTGGCATCACTCTGCTGGGGTAGAATTGACACCAAACACCGAAAGAAAAAAGGAAATGGAGAAATGCAAAGGTTGAGCTGTAGTGGATCCGAATCGATGCCAGCTACACTCACCAGATAAACCGTTGTCACAAATACTAAGGTTATATGCATGCTATGCAACAAACAAATGCGGCAACCAAATGCAATCATCAAGCCAGACTCTATACTACCGGTTTCTACCGCTCGCGCTGACTAGGGCGTCCTACAGCCAGACCTGCTCTGATACCAAGCCTGTGGCACCCCGGCTCAGAGAAACTGGAACACCCCGTATTCCATCCCAGAGATCAAGGAGAAGTCTCTAGAATACAACACTGCTTGACATAGAACAGATCAGCTCTTATTACAAGAATAATTACAAAGGTCTGATGTTACAAAGGTTCACATCAGCACGGCGACACTACACCTGCGATACTATGCTGGCTCTATGCTAGCAGCAGAACAACTCGTAGCAGTGGAAATCTTCTAGCAGCGGAACAACGACGAAGGTGGTGAAACTCCACTCCACAGGGACTCTGGCTGGGACACGATCTAGCTCGCACGAACGGAAACCACGAGAAGCAATCAAGCAATCACGGCATCACCTGCAATCTGGCATGACACGCCAGGTCAGTACATTGAATGTACTTGCAAGCTCACAACAACCAAAAACATCAAGGTAAGACAACAACATAGCATTAAGCAGGTTAATTAAATTAACAGCTACCATGATACAAAACAACTACTAAGCATGATATGAAACTACTACAATACTGATAAATCACCATCTCAGAACTCCATAACCATATCTCTCTTGGCTAACCGGCCAAGCAATATATCATCTCGATCACCTCATGATCAAAACCAAACACTAATCATTCACGGATCACAAATGGACCAAACTCGTGGTCTTGGATCGGGTTACCTTGTAACCAAACGGTGATCTTTCCGGCGATCACAACCATGACCAACACTTGGTCTCAAACGGTGATCTTTCCGGCGATCACTACCATGACCAACACTTGGTCTCAAACAGTGATCTTTCCGGTGATCACTACCATGAAAAACACTTGGTCCCCAACATCATCATCAACATCCCGCCAATCTGTACTGCTCAAAATATCAACATATAAATCACCTATAAGTCATTCCATCATGTGAGTGTTGATCGAACGGTGTGACCTAGTACGAACCCATGCCCATGACCGAGGACACGGCTATCGATAGTTTAAACAAACACACTCTACAGAGGTAGCGCACTTTACCCACACCACGGAACTCATGGCCTCGCACTCCCATTCGGGTGGACCAACGACGTTCTGACAAAATCGATCTACTGCCATGACACTCTCCCAGCCACTCCGACTCACTCCCCACTGGGCTAGTCCTGTGTGGCCCCGTGTCTACCAAAGACACCAACGGCCAATGATAGGTGTCCAACGTATCTACTTTTCCAAACACTATTGCCCTTGTTTTGGACTCTAACTTGCATGATTTGAATGAAACTAACCCAAACTAACGCTGTTTTCAGCAGAACTGCCATGATGTTGTTTTATGTGTAGAAAAGAAAAGTTCTCGGAATGTCCTGGAAATCCATGGAGGCACTTTTCAGAATTAATAATAATTTTTGGCGAAAGAATCAAGGCCAGGGGGCCCACGGGCTGTCCACGAGAAAGGGGGGCGCGACCCCCTAGGGCGCGCCCTCCTATCTCGTGGGCCCCCTGGACACCTCCCGACCTCAACTCCAACTCCATATATACCGTCTCGGGGAGAAAAAATCAGGGAGAAAGTTTCATCATGTTTCACGACACGGAGCTGCCACCAAGCCCTAATCTCTCTTGGGAGGGCTGATCTGGAGTCCGTTCGGGGCTCCGGAGAGGGGGATTCGTCGCCGTCGTCATCATCAACCATCCTCCATCACCAATTTCATGATGCTCACCGTCGTGCGTGAGTAATTCCATCGTAGGCTTGCTGGACGGTGATGGGTTTGATGATATTTACCATGTAATCAAGTTAGTTTTGTTAGGGTTTGATCCCTAGTATCAACTATGTTCTGAGACTTATGTTGCTATGACTTTGCTATGCTTAATGCTTGTCACTAGGGCCCGAGTGCCATGATTTCAGATCTGAACCTATTATGTTTTCATGAATATATGTGTGTTCTTGATCCTATCTTGCAAGTCTATAGTCACCTATTATTTGTTATGAGCCGACAACCCCGAGGTGACAATAATCGGGATACTTCTCGGTGATGACCGTAGTTTGAGGAGTTCATGTATTCACTATATGTTAATGCTTTGTTCCGGTTCTCTATTAAAAGGAGGCCTTAATATCCCTTAGTTTCCATAAGGACCCCACTGCAACGGGAGGGTAGGACAAAAGATGTCAGGCAAGTTCTTTTCCATAAGCACGTATGACTATTTACGGAATACATGCCTACATTACATTGATGAATTGGAGCTAGTTCTGTCTCACCCTATGTTATAGCTATTACATGAGGAATCGCATCCGACATAATTATCCATCACTGATCCATTGCCTACGAGCTTTTCACTTATTGTTCTTCGCTTATTTACTTTTCCGTTGCTACTGTTACAACTACTACAAAACCCCAAAAACATTTATCTTTACTTTTGCTACCGCTACTATTATTATCATACCACTTTTGCTACTAAACACTTTGCTGCAGGTACTAAGTTATCCATGTGTGGTTGAATTGACAACTCAACTGCTAATACTCAAGAGTATTCTTTGGCTCCCCTTGTGTCGAATCAATAAATTTTGGTTGAATACTCTACCCTTGAAAGCTTTTGCGATCCCCTATACTTGTGGGTTATCAAGACTAATTTCTGGCGCCGTTGCCGGGGAGCATAGCTCTATTCTCTGAGTCACTTGGGATTTATATCTGTTGATGACTATGAAGAACTTGAAAGACGCTAAAACCAAGATTTTGCCCTCAACTACGAGGGGAGGTAAGGAACTGCCATCTAGCTCTGCACTAGATTCTCCTTCCGTTATTAGTAGGCTTGCGACACCTAAACCTGCTATTGCTATGAATTCTGATATGTCGCATGTTATTGATGATGCCACTTCTGCTATGCATGATGAAACTACTCTTTGTCTGATACTACTTTGCCATTAGGTGAATTTCTAGATGAACAACTTGATAGAGTTAGGGGGAATGAAATTACTGAAGATCCTATTACTTATGATAGTGATGATGAAGGTCCCCCCAATGATTATGTATTACCTGTTGTTCCTAAAGGTTATGTTATGCATGAAACAACTGCTATGGAAATTCTTGCTTGCAATGATAGAAATGATCTTAAGAAATTATTAGCTAAATGGAAGCAGCAGTCTCTTAATGCTAGAATGAAACCTGATCCTGCTTTTGCTACTTCACCTATTTGTGTTACTGATAAGGATTATGAATTCTTTGTTGATCCAGATATTATTACTTTAGTTGAATCTGATCCTTTTTATGGCCTTGAATCTGAAACTGTTGTGGCACATCTTACCCAGTTGAATGATATAGCTACCCAGTTTACTAATGATGAGAAGTCTCGCTATTTATATATCCTTAAGATATTTCCGTTCTCATTAAAGGGTGATGCTAAGACTTGGTATAATTCTCTTGCGCCTGGTTGCTGCTAAATATTTCCCTGCTCATAAGAAACAAGCTGCCTTGCGGGAAATATATAATTTTGTGCAAATCAAAGAAGAGAGTCTCCCACAAGCTTGGGGGAGGATTCTCCGGTTACTTAATGCTTGGCCTGATCATCCTCTTAAGAAAAACAAAATACTTGATATCTTTTATAATGGACTAACCGATGCTTCCAAGGACTACTTGGATAGTTGTGCTGGTTGTGTTTTCAGGGAAAGAACAGTCGACGTAGCTCAAATACTATTGAATAATATGTTGACTAATGAAAATAATTGGACTCTTCCTGAGCCAGTTCCTGAAGTAATTCCTGAACCAATTGAGCCAACTCCGGAGCCTATTCCTGAACCCACTCCGAAGAACAGAGGTGTTTTGTTTCTCAGTCCTGAAGATATGCAAGAGGCAAAGAAATCAATGAAAGAAAAAGGCATTAAAGCTGAAGATGTTAAGAATTTACCTCCTATTGAAGAAATACATGGTCTTAATTTACCACCTGGAGAACCACATTGTCTTGATAACCCGACACAGGTAGTAAAGGTAAATTCTCTCTATAGATATGATAAAGTTGAAGTACCCTCTACTAAATTTCACAGCCCATGCTTAGATGAATTTGATGACTTTATGGCTAGGCAAGAAAGTTTTAATGCTTATGTTGGTAGAGAGTTAAAAAATAATGCTTTCGAGATAGGACGCGTAGGTGATAATCTGGCTATACTTAAAGATGAACTTCACCATGTTAGCAAATATGCTTCTATGGTTGCTACTCAAGCTGAGCAAGTACTTAAAGCTCAAAATGATTTGCTTGATGAATTGAATAATAAAAATGACTTTGCTGTTAGAGTGGCTACTAGAACTGGTAGAATAACTCAGGAACCTTTGTATCCTGAAGGCCACCCTAAGAGAGTCAAGCAAGATTCTCAGAGAAATAATTTAGAGGCACCTAGTTCTTCTAAAAATAAGAAAAAGAAAAATGATAGGACTTTGCATGCTTCTAATGAACCCACTGTAGACACACCTGAGAATCCTAATGATATTTCTATTTCTGATGCTGAAACACAATCAGGTGATGAACATGAACCAGTGATAATGTTAATGATAATGTTCATGTTGATGCTCAACCTAGCAAATACAATGATGTCGAAATTGAACCTGTTGTTGATCTTGATAACCCACAATCAAAGAATCAACGTTATGATAAGAGAGATTTTGTTGCTAGGAAGCACGGTAAAGAAAGAGAACCATGGGTTCAGAAACCCATGCCCTTTCCTCCTAAACCATCCAAGTCAAAGGATGATGGGATTTTGAGCGCTTTCCTGAAATGATTAGACCTATTTTCTTATGTATGCGTTTAACTGATATGCTTAAAGTAAATCCTTATGCTAAATATATGAAGGATATCATCACAAATAAAAGAAAGATACCGGAAGCTGAAATTTCCACCATGCTTGCTAATTACACTTTTAAGGGTGGAATACCAAAGAAACTTGGAGATCCGGGTGTACCAACTATACCATGCTCTATTAAAAGAAATTATGTTAGAACTGCTTTATGTGATCTTGGAGCCGGTGTTAGTGTTATGCCTCTCTCTTTATATCGTAGACTTGAATTGAATAAGTTGACACCTACTGAAATATCTTTGCAAATGGCTGATAAATCAACTGCTATACCTGTCGGTATTTGTGAGGATGTGCCTGTTGTGGTTGCAAATGTCACTATCTTAACGGACTTTGTTATTCTTGATATTCCCGAGGACGATAGTATGTCTATTATCCTTGGTAGACCTTTTCTTAATACTGCAGGGGCTATTATTGATTGCAACAAAGGCAATGTCACTTTTCATATTAATGGTAATGAGCATACGATACAGTTTCCCAGGAAACAATCTCAAGTTCATAGCATCAATTCTATTGAAAAAGTTCCAACTATCATTTTTGGAGGTTTTGAATTTCCTCTCCTTACTGTCAAGAAAAAGTATGATATTCTTATTGTTGGGGATTTTCATATCCCCATTGAGGTAACTTAGTGTTATCCGAAATTTCTCCGGTTCCGTGTTATTCGGAATGAGTTTGTTAAGAAGACTTGATCAACCTTGTTAGTGGATTCATCTTGATGATCACGAGATGGATGAAACTAGAAGGCACAACCTTCTGTACTCTCTTTTTACTTTCTGTTTTTTAGAATAAATAAAGCAAAAATAGTATTATCCGTCTGTTTTCTGAATTATCCGTGCATTAAAAAATTGTCTGAAAATAAAAGTGCTCCAAATGCCCTGCAAATTTAGTATGATTTTTCTGGCATATTTGAGGATTTTAGGCACTGAAAACACTACAAGAGGGGCAAGCACCAGGCCATGAGAGAGGAGGGCGCCCCCCTGTAGGGCGCGCCCCCTATCTCGTGGCCCCCTGGTGGGTCCCCTCCACTTATACCAGCACCCACACACTTCATCCTCTACCCAAAAAAACCCCATCCACCTGAAGCCCGAGTTCTAGCTCGTTTTGCTGCGATTTTCGATCTCTTAGCTCAAAGCTCCATTCGCAGAACTGCTTTGGGAGATTGTTGCTTGGTATGTGACTCCTCCATTGGTCCAATTAGTTTTTGTTCTAGTGCTTTATTCATTGCAAATTTTTGCTGCATAGGTGACCATGTTCTTGAGCTTGCATGTTAAATTTTTTGAGGTCCCAAGCAATTCCAATGCATGATATAGGCTCTAGGCACTTGTAGGAGTGGTTGCTATCAATCTTGTTTAGTTTTATTCACTTTTATTTTGAAGTTACTAAAATTTTACAAATTTTCAGAGAACGTTAAGGAGGCTCTTTAAAGGCTCTTTTAGCCAAAGCTCTAAGGAAAAACAAGACAAAGAGAAGGAAAAACCTAAGTATAATCTTCCTTGCTTAGCGGAAGTACGGTCATGTGAATGGTCGTGTGAGGAATTCTTGAAAGAAGCCGGAATTCATGAAGACTTTTATGCTTTAATCAGGACTGTAGGCCTCAACGGTTTCATGAACGACCGAATCGATCAGTATATCTTACTTACTAATACTTTCGTGCAAAACTTTTATTATTATCCTAAGAAGTCACCTCCTGCAGTATCATTTCATTTATATGATGAATTCAGAGAAATGTCTTTGCGTGATTTTTGCACGGTATGTAGGATACCTTATGAGGGAGAATTAGAGGAACCCCATCGTGAAGGTGTGGATGGCTTCGCTAAAACTATTGTTGAAGAAGAGCCAAAGAAGGGCTCTGAGGCAAAAGTGTCTAGCATACACTTTCCTGTTTTACGCTACTTTGCTATATTTGCTAGTAGATGCTTGATTGGTCATGGAAATAGTGGAAATTTGAGCGTTCCGGATATTATTATTCTTCAACATGCTTTGCTGGGAGACAATACTTTTAGTATGGGTGTCGTCGTTGCTAAACGGCTAGCCCTGAATCGTACAAAAGGCCCCATATTTGGAGGTATCTATGATGCACGCCTTGCTGAACATTTTCAGATACCCATTAGGCACCATGAGGAGGAGGAGACAAAATTACCTCCTCACATTTTAGAGTACAAGAGCATGGTAGCACACAAGTTTATTGTTGACAACGAAGAGAAGATGCTCTTGTATAGACTTAGATTCAATAAGAAACACTTTGAGTTTATTGTTTTTCCCGCACCTCTGTTATTTGACTTGCTTGCAAAAAATCGCCTTGTTACGCCGGAAGCGGTGAACAACCATCTAGCCCAAGCTTTTAATCCGGAAGCTGAACTTGAGCCAGAACCTGAATTGGACCCTTATCGTGCATCATCTGTCCAGTGGGATCCGGAGATGACCAGCCAGTGGTATCCTGATTACACCTCCCACTACACCAAGGAGAGTAGCGGCGGTCCTTGGTACTAGACCAACTTAGGCCAAAAGCCTAAGCTTGGGGGAGTACGTATTTCTCACCGACTTGACATTCATGTTCGCACACTAGTCGTCGGTGCTCATACTCTTTCATTGTATTATCCATGCTAGTTTAAATTTCTTTTTCTAGTTTTCTTCTTGTGTGTTTGATAAGCCTTAAGAAAAACCAAAAAAAATAGTTAGTTTAATTTCCTTGCTTGTAGTAGAATTAAAATGAAAACCCAAATAGATTTGTCGTTCTTCTTTTACTTGTTGGGAGCTTTCCCGTGTAAATAGTTTTATTTTCTTTTCTTTCTTTTGGGGGTCGAGAAGACTATATTGAAATTGCTTAGTGGCTCTTGTATGCATGATTCTTTATTTAACTTAGAGCCCATGTTACATGTCTTCTCTCTTGAGTTGAATGCTTGCAGATTCAAGCTTAGTCCAATGCACGTGCACTCTTATTATTATACACATTGTTCGGTTGTGCAAGTGAAAGACAATAATGATGATATATGATGGACTTATTGGGATGAGAAAAGCTGGTATGAACTCGACCTCTTTTGTTTTTGTAAATATGATGATTCATCGTTCCTGAGTCAGCTATTATGAAGTAAACATATTTGCAATGACATTTAGAGATTATAGTTGCTTGTGCCATGCTTGATTAGCTTTGAGTTATAATGGTTTACCTTGCATGCCAACATGCTATTAGAATGATTATGATGTGGTATGATGGGATGGTATCCTCCTTTGAATGTATTAAGTGACTAGACTTGGCACATGTTCACGCATGTAGTTGAATCAAATCAACATAGCCTTCATGATATTTATGTTCATGGTAGATTATATCCTACTCATGCTTGTACTCGGTGTAAATTAATTTTAATGCATGTTTACGACTGTTGTCGCTCTCTCAGTTGGTCGCTTCCCAGTCTTTTGCTAGCCTTCACCTGTACTAAGCGGGAATACTGCTTGTGCATCCAAACTCCTTAAACCCCAAAGTTGTTCCATATGAGTCCACTATACCTTCCTATATGCGGTATTTACCTGCCGTTCCAAGTAAATTTGTATGTGCCAAACTCCAAACCTTCAAATGAAATTCTGTTTTGTATGCTCGAGCAGCTCATGTTTCAACTAGGGCTGCCTATATCTTCCATGCTAGGTGGGTTATTCTCAAGAGGAGTGGACTCCGCTCCTCATTCACGAGAAAGGGCCGGTAACAGGGATGCCCAGTCCCATGATCCAAAAGATCAAAGCAAATCAAAATAATTAAACAAAACTCCCCCAGGGCTGTTGTATGTTGGAGGCACTCGTTGTTTCGAGCAAGCCATGGATTGATGCTTGTTGGTGGTTGGGGGAGTATAAACCTTTACCATTCTGTTTGGGAACTGCCTATAATGCATGTAGTATGGAAGATACAGCCATCTCATAGTTGTTGCGTTGACAGCAAAAGTATGCCGCTCAAAATGTTATTCAATCTCTATTTTAAAATCAAGCTCTGGCACCTCTACAAATCCCTGCTTCCCTCTGTGAAGGGCCTATCTATTTACTTTTATGTTGAGTCATCACCCTTCTTATTAAAAAGCACCCACTGGAGAGCACACTATCATTTGAATTCATTATTATTGGTTTATATTGGGTATGACTTGACTGGATCTCTTTTACCATGAATTACAATGTTTAGTCAGTGCTTGATCTTTAAAGGTGCTCTGCATTTATGTTTTGCGGTCTGAGAAAGGGCTAGCAAGATACCATTTTGTTATATCATGTTATGATTATTTTGAGAAAGTGTTGTCATCCGAGTTTTATTATTATGGCTCGCTAGCTGATTATGTTATTTATATGAGTAATTGTGAGACCTATGTGTTATTGTTAGTATGGTTAGTTCATAATATTTGCTGAAACTTGAATGCTGGCTTTTCATGTTTACAACAACAAGAGCAAAGAGAGTTTTTAAAAGTTTTTCTTTATCACTTTCAGTTTATCAACTGAATTGCTTGAGGACAAGCAAAGGTTTAAGCTTGGGGGAGTTGATACGTCTCCAACATATCCACTTTTCCAAACACTTTTGCCCTTGTTTTGGACTCTAACTTGCATGATTTGAATGAAACTAACCCGAACTGACGCTATTTTCAGCAGAGCTGCCATGATGTTGTTTTATGTGTTGAAAAGAAAAGTTCTTAGAATGTCCTGGAAATCAACGGAGGCACTTTTCAGAATTAATAAGATTTTTTGGTGAAAGAATCAACGCGAGGGGCCCACAGGTTGTCCATGAGACAGGGGGTGCGCCCTCCTATCTCGTGGTCCCCCTGGACAACTTCTGACCTCAACTCCAACTCCATATATACCGTCTCGGGGAGAAAAGAATCAGGGAGAAAGTTTCATCGCATTTCACGACACGGAGCCACCGCCAAGCCCTAATCTCTCTCGGGAGGGCTGATCTGGAGTCCGTTCGGGGCTCCGGAGAGGGAGATTCGTCGCCGTCGTCATCATCAACCATCCTCCATCACCAATTTCATGATGCTCACCGCCGTGCTTGAGTAATTCCATCATAGGCTTGCTGGACGGTGATGGGTTGGATGAGATTTACCATGTAATCAAGTTAGTTTTTTAGGGTTTGATCCCTAGTATCCACTATGTTTTGAGATTGATGTTGCTATGACTTTGCTATGCTTAATGCTTGTCACTAGGGCCCGAGTGCCATGATTTCAGATCTGAACCTATTATGTTTTCATGAATATATGTGTGTTCTTGATCCTATCTTGCAAGTCTATAGTCACCTATTATGTGTTATGATCCGACAACCCCGAAGTGACAATAATCGGGATACTTCTCAGTGATGACCGTAGTTTGAGGAGTTCATGTATTCACTATGTGTTAATGCTTTGTTCCGGTTCTCTATTAAAAGGAGGCCTTAATATCCCTTAGTTTCCGTAAGGACCCCGCTGCAACGGGAGGGTAGGACAAAAGATGTCATGCAAGTTCTTTTCCATAAGCACGTATGACTATTTACGGAATACATGCCTACATTACATTGATGAATTGGAGCTAGTTCTATATCACCCTATGTTATAACTATTGCATGAGGAATCGCATCCAGCATAATTATCCATCACTGATCCATTGCCTACGAGCTTTTCACATATTGTTCTTCTCTTATTTACTTTTCCGTTGCTACTATTACAACTACTACAAAAACCCCAAAACATTTATCTTTACTTTTGCTACCACTACTATTATTATCATACCACTTTTGCTACTAAACACTTTGCTGCAGATACTAAGTTATCCAGGTGTGGTTGAATTGACAACTCAACTGCTAATACTCAAGAATATTCTTTGGCTCCCCTTATGTCGAATCAATAAATTTGGGTTGAATACTCTACCCTCGAAAGCTGTTGCGATCCCCTATACTTGTGGCTTATCAGCCACCGTCGCGGACAAAACAAAAATGGTACCAAATGGGGACCAAAGCGCGCAAAATCCAACTACGAGCACACCAGGCTTATGTCCGCCTACTTGATCAGGGTAGCGCGCGCCCATAACCTTCCCTCGTTGGATGCACCGGTGAGAGGCACGGCAATAGCATCGCATTAGGGCCTTCCCATAAAGGAAAATGTGGTTGCACTGGAGAAAGCCCGGTTTGGTGGCACTTAACCAACCTAATGACGGAATTTATCCCCAAAAATAGAATTATGATAACTGATACTCCGATATCAACTACCAAACTAATCCCTCCGTTCCTTTATATAAGGTGTATTTGTTTTCTGATAAAACTTCAGAATGTAAGGTGCATTTCTTCTAATTCCTCATAATTCCCTTGTTATCCCTCCAGAAAAAAGGAAAGTATCTCTCTCCTGATTGTCTGTATCTTTCCTTGTAGCAAAAGAAGGAAACTATCTCTGTGTCGATTGCATGTATCTCATACTTTCCTCAACTAACTGATTTACTTGCCACTAACAAATAAATTTGCCAAGGGTAATTTTGTCCTAGCATGTCTATAATTATGTGTCTTGGTCAACGTGGCGAAAATAATACACCTTACATAAAGGAACGGAGGGAGTATAATCCAAGTCATAGCAATATCCTACAAATAATCTGAGCATACTATCCTCATATCAAAACACTCCAAAGATAGCATAATATTTCTATCATGAAGAACCTGCAAACAATAACTTTACTACTCCAATAACAAGAATAAAGCTATCCAGCTAAGATCCACATGTAAACACCATCTCCGAAAATAATACTCCAAGCAACAGAACATCAACTAGCATCATGAAAATAATCATACTAACCACTAATAATCCAAAGGTAGCATGACATCCAAAGTAATACTCCAAAATATACTAACAGATATCATCATGAAACAACCATAATATCGACCACTAATACTCTAATGGCAACATGATACTCATCAACTACAAATGTAACTCCTAGTGATCCAAACAATAGCATGGCATCAACAAGATCAAAATAATACTCCGAGAAAATGCCATGCACATATCACAAGTAGCTAAAACAATATTTTAAACAAGTTTAAATAAATTAAACTATGTCACTGTATTACAGTGATGCAAATGGAGGGTGTGGCTTGCCTGGGGGGGGAAGAAATCACCGGGAGAAAGTGCGAGAAACTCGCGGAACGAATCACCGGAAAACGTACTCTCTCGGGGGGGGGGGGCTGTTTAAGGGCAGTGGAAAAATGGTAATTTTCAGAATGTTAACACATGGTTAAAATGGTTCCATCAGAACAGGCTCTACGAAACGAAGAAGTGGGCTTTGGAATCACCTGATTTGGAGCTACGGTTAAAAAGTTATTGCTGTTTTTCTGCCATGGACCTCTTTGTAATAAAAATATTTTCAAACAGGGGCCTGGACAGAAAAACTGAAAGCATATTCTGCGAAATACGCTTCCACTTATCCACATCAGTGTCAGCGGGGTCAACCCCCGGGTCACTGATTGGTGGGGCCACGGGGTCCAGGCTGCTGGTCAACTCCCTCCTCTCTCTCTCCTCCCCGCTCCTTTCCTTCTTCCTCCCGACGCCGGCTCCAAAGAAGCAAAGGAGAGGCGACACCGGCGATGGCCTGGCCAGCTCCTATGGTCTCCGGCTGAGCTTGGGCCACCGGAGGGTTCAGGAGACGATGCCGCATCCGCCTAGAGGGGAGATCAGGCGCCAGGGAGGGTCGAAGCGGCAGAGGCACCGGGGTCCGCGGCGGAACAGAGGGGCATGGCCAGCGGTGGCTCCGGCGGCTCCGGACACCATTTGCGGAGCTCAGGCCACCTGCAGGCACGGGAGGATGCCGCGCATCCATCCTGGGGGTGCACGCACGTCGAGGAGGGCGGGAGATGGGATGGCCACCGGAACAGAGAGCAACCGCGGCGGCACTTGATCTTGGGCGGCGACTTTCAGCACTGCGGCAATGCGATGAAGGGCTGGGAGGATCATTGGAGTGTGGGGAAGGCTACGGTGGTGGCTAGAGTTGGAGTAGGGCTCGGCATTGGGCTAATTTATCCAAGGCCGTGCGGCGACCATGGCGGCGATGTCTACCATAGAGAGCTCCTCGAGCTCGGGCTAGAGGCTGGGCAGGGGGAGAGGAGGGTGGCGAGGCTGGTGGAGTGCTCGAACGAGGCTGGGGATGGTATTTATAGCCGGGGCGAGAGGCACGGGCTCGGGTGCCGCCGGGCACGTCCGGCCGAGTCCTGGGCGACGCAGCGATCACGGGGAGGCGCGGGAACGCGACGAGGGAGAAGCTACAGAGCGCACGGGGCAGCAGGAGCCAAGGGAGGGGCAGAGGAAGAGGCCGGGCGCCATTAATGCGCTATCGGCCACATTGCTCCCGTGGGCGAGCAGCGACAAACGCCGACGAAGAGGCTTCGGGAGAGGGAGATGAGTCTAGGGGGACGGCGACAACGCGGGCCAGCTGGTGGACACGCTCACGCGCGCGAAGACGATGAGAGGGGGAGGGGCCCGAGCAAGAAATCATCCAGCTTGCGTCCATCACTACTAGGAAAAGGCCTACTAGTGGCGCACCAGTTTTGCCTACTAATGGCGCACTACTGGTGCGCCACTAGTACCACGCCACTAGTATTAAATACTAATGGCGCTCCACACCCACGGTGCGCCATTACTAGTTTTAAAAAAAATAAAAAATGTTGTAAAGAAATTTGAAAAAAAATTGAAAAAAAAGTTAGTAATGGCGCACTGTGGGAGTGGTGTGCCATTACTAGTTCAACTAGTAATGGCGCACTATCCCCTGGTGCGCCATTACTAGTTTTGAAAAAAAAATTGAAACAAAAATTGAAAAAAAAATTACTAGTGGTGCACCGTGGATGTGGTGCGCCATTACTAGTTTAACTAGTAATGGCGCACTATCCCCTGGTGCGCCATTACTAGTTTTGAAAAAAAAATGTTACTAGTGGCACACCGTGGATGTGGTGTGCCACTAGAATCTGGACACTAATGGCGCACCAACACATGATGCGCCATTAGTATACAGTAGTGGCGCACCACATGTCTGGTGCGCCATTAGTGTCCATATCATCTATAGCCCTTTTTCTAGTAGTGCATGGCATGCCAAAGAGGTGGTCACCGCGCGCACTGGTGCACATAGTGCCACAAGCAATGCCAAACGATGTCTGGGGTGGAGTCCTTCCTTGGTAGGTTGCAACTGAGGTGGTAACTTGGTGAAAACTGCTCTGGGTAAATGGTTAGTGACCTCTGAAGTTTACTACAGTAAACTTTATCAGCTAAGTGTCATCAACAGAGAGATGCTATGTGTCAAGTGTTATGTCTAGGGTGTTTAGGCTAGGAAGGACTACAGTCCTAGGGAGTTTGAGGAGAAATGGACCAAGAATGAATATAGTTGCTTCACAACTGCATTTTTGATCCAGAAATGAAGATCATGATGATGCTCTCACATAGAGTATCAACTTGGGCTAAGATTGGGCAAAGCTTGATTATTTGGACATATGAAGATGCTGTAAACAACTCATGCTAAATGGACAAACCAAAATGGCACTTGCTTTACAAACATCATTTCTGTCCAGAAACTTGGAATAATTTTGGTGATCAAATGGCTCATTGAAATGATGTCAAATTGGGTGGAGAGAGGTTTTATGGGTATAATAATGATCTGGTCATTTTAGAGGATTTTTGAAGAAATATAAAATACGCTTGCTTCACAACCTGAAAATATTGCCAGAATCAAAGATTTGCTCCTATGCTCACATAGATGATTGGATGGGGCTGAAAATGTGTGGAGGGGGTTAAAATGAGCACATTAAGGAGTGTTCAAAAGTTCAACTCATTTGGATACTTCTAGCTAGTACTTCCTTCACAAAGCCTTCTGTTTGACAGAAACTTTGAGAATTCACTGAGGAAGATTGGCTAGGCAAATAAAGTTTAACTTGTGCATGAGGCAATTATTTAGATATATAATCATGCCCAAAAAGTTTGGGACCTACTAGGAGAAATACGAATGACACTTCCTTCACAAAGTGCCATTCAGGGCGGAATAGAAAAAGGAATATTGGGGAACTATTTTTGAACTAGCCAAGGAAATGTTTGCGCATATTTGAGCTATATATGACCCAAAGGAATTATGAGAATCATTTTGGGATTTTTGGATGGACATAAATATAGGTTGCTTCACAACCTAGGGCAGATAGGGTTATTCCTTTAATGAAAAAGGAATATTTCCTAGAAAAAGATTTTAGGGTTTGGTCAAGGAGTAAAGTGACATGATCTTGGACAAGCTTTTGAGAATGATGAGCCACTTGGGAGGGGAAATGAGGATGATTTCCCAGGTGGCAAGGTCACAGAACCACTCCAAAAAGAAAAACAGAGCAAAAACAAAATAAAACAAAAGAAAAAGACAAGAGCCAAAAACCAGGCTGTTACAAGGAGCTATCGTAAATCACTTCATAAGTTTCTTCTTTTAGCACTTCATCACAATTTTTAGATTCGCGTATTTCAAGCAAAACTTCATAAAGATAATCTAGTGCCACACAACTCACTAGCAATTGGTTAAACATAATTGGATCTTTTAAAAAGATTAGCAAGAGGATGAGGATCCATCAACCTTTTGCTTTCTGATTTGCAATAAACATGCAATTATACCAAGCAAACAAGCAAACAAACCAAGTAAGACATAAAGGCACACGAAAAAGCGAACGGAAAGAAGGCGAATAAAAAGGAAAATATTTTTGTGTTTTTCAAAAAAAAATAGAAGTAGGGGAGAGTAAAACAAGAGAAAAATGGCAATTAATGTAATGCAAGAGCTGAGAGTTTATGATAGGTTGGTAAGCTTGATGTAGAACCTCCCCGGTAACAGCGCCAGAAATTCTTCCTGCTACTTCTTGAGGTCGCTTGCATTGGTTTTTCCCTTGAAGAGGAAAGGGTGATGCAACAAAGTAGAGATAAGTATTTCCCTCAGTTAAGAACCAAGGTATCAATCTAGTAGGACGTACACGCAAGTCTCCAATGATAGCACCTACACGAACAAACAAATACTTGCACCCAATGCGATAAATGGGTTGTCAGTCCCTTCACGGTTACTTGCAAGGATGAGATCCGATAGAGATAGGTATAAAAGATAAATAAAAGTGCAAAATAAAGTAAAGTTAAATAAATTTCAGCAAGGTATTTTTATGTTTTTTGTTTTATAGATCTAAAAATAATATGATAAAAATAGACCCGGGGCCATAATTTTCACTAGAGGCTTCACTCTTGAAAGAATGCATATGGTGGGTAAGCAAATTACTGTTGAGCAATTGATATAAAAGCGCAAAGTTATGACGATATTTAAGCCAATTATCATGAATATAGGCATCACATCCGTGACAAGTCGACCGACTCCTGCCTGCATCTACTACTATTTCTCCACACATCGACTACTATACAACATGCATCAAGCGTATTAAGTTAACAAGAACGAAGTAACACCTTAAGCAAGATGACATGATGTAGAGGGATAGATCCAATCAATATGGTGTAAACCCCATCTTTTAATCCTTAATGACAACAATACAAATACATGCCTCGCTACGCCTTCTGTCACTTGGTGGGGGCACCGCAAGATGGAACCCATCATAAAGCATCACTCCCATTGCAAGAAAAATCAATCTAGTCAGCCAAACCAAATCAATAGATCGGAGAGAAATACAAAGCAATCTTAATCATGCATAAAAGAGTTCAAAGAAAACTCAAATAATATTCATAGATAATCTGATCATAAATCCACAATTCATCGGATCTCAACAAACATACCACAAAAGAAGATTACAATGAATAGATCTCCAAGAACATCGAGGAGAACATTTTATTGAAGATCAAAGAGAGAGAAGAAGCCATCTAGCTACTAGCTATGGACCCGTAGGTCTGTGGTAATCTACTCACACATCATCGGTAGGGCAGCAAGGTTTATGTAGAGGCCCTCCATGATCGAATCCCCCTCCGGCAGAGTATCGAAACAGGTCTTGAGATGGGATCTCATGAGGTGTTAGGACCCAGATCCTTAGTCACACCGATCTAGCATTTAACACATCATATCGCTTTGCATCCTCAAGCATGGTATTCCCACGGGTGCCACCTTAGTTGCATATATGATAGTGTCGCTAGCATCCATATGACAAAGAACCCGGGCCGACATGACAAGTCGTAAACCCAAGGTGGCGCTAACTTACAGGGACATGCATACATGACCCAGCGACGAACGTGTCGATCAACAACGTATGAACCCAAGCCGTAGCAAGCTACAGGGACTGAAAGGAACAACGTGTGACATTTCCCCGAAGGGGACAGACACATGAACGAAGAAGGACACATGCCGGCCAGCCCAAGTGTTTCGGAGTAGTAGCAAGCTACCCTGGCTCAGTCGAAGCACTACGAGACATTTCGCAGTAAGAGAGGCTACCAAGAATAAACAACTAGGTTGTCGGATCCCACACATACCAAGCATTTCAATAATCATACACACAATATTCTCGATATGTGCAAATACAATATGGCATCACAACATGACTCTACAACTCAAAGTATTTATTCAATAGGCTCCGAGGAGCCAACACTCAGAGCATACAAACCAAAAGCACATGCGGAAGCTCAACATGTCTGAGTACAGACAACTACAAATGAAAAGGGCTGTGAAGCCTGACTATCTACAAGACCCTCCAGAGGGCACAAGATCGTAGCTGAGGTACAAGCTAAACATCAAAGTCCACGCGGAACTACTAGTGAGACTGGAGTCTCTCTGCAAAACATAAATTAAGCAAACGTGAGTACAAATGTACCCAGCAAGACTTACATCAGAACTAACTACATATGAATCAGTATCAACAAAGGGATGGTGGGGTTTAACTGCAGCAAGCTAGCTTTAACTCGGTGGCTATCCTGAACTACGACTGCAAGTAACTCTTTTCAGGTGGCGCACACGAGTCCACATATTCACCATATCAATACACCACTATGGATCCGCTCCCGTCTCCCTACGAGAACGCCATCCATAGCACTCAAGATTATCTTGCGCATTTTAGAGTATCCAATTCCACTTGTCTATGAACTGTATAGGCAACCCAGAGGTCCTTTACCATGGACACGGCTATTCGAATATATGATGTTAACCCTGCAGGGGTGTACTTCTTCACACACGCTCTCGCCACTTACCGCCATGTACATGTCATGTATCTCGGCAACCTTCAAGCGGAAGCTTGGGGAGGGTGTCGGCCATGACCTGACTAACCACACAAGCCCCTACTCCAGGTTCATCTCCTATTTAGGTTCCATCCGCAGGGAGTCCGACCGAGGTTTCCACATACGGCCCTGAACAATTTGTGCAGGGTTCCCAAGGCACCAAACGGGTGAATTGGTACACCGGGCCACGTGCCTACCACATCACAGCCCACCCTTCGGATTAGCGCTGCGCATGGCCTCCAGCATACTGCAAACACTAGAAACTACTTGCATCTCCCGGACAGAGGACAAGGGCAGTTAATAAGTCGAGAGGGTCAATTAAGGATCCCAATGAGTGGTAGTAGCTGTTCATGGATCACAAACACAGAACTCAGTTCCCGAGGACGGCTTCAATGAGACAACCCACCATGTACTCCTACATGGCCTCTCACTGCTACCTTTACCAAATTGTGTTCACACACTTAGCTCTCAACAGTAGGACATGTTCACAACATTCCAATTCATCCCCGATGAATCATACCTTACTCAACTCTAAGCAGTAGCAGGCATGACAAACAAGCATGAATGAGTAGGCACATCAGGGATAAAACAACTCCTACTCATGCTAGTGGGTTTCATCTATTTACTTTGGCAATGACAGGTCATGCAAAGGAAAGGGGTTCAACTACCGCGACATGTAATAGATAAATCGTTGTTGTCCTAATGTAGCATTAGAGAGCAAGAGCGAGAGAGTGGGATTGCATTGTAATGAACGAGGGGGTTTTGCTTGCCTAGCACGTCTGAAAATAGTACGGCTCTTCATCGGTGTCATCGATCACATTGTCGGAACATCGTCCACTGAGAGGGGACAAATACCTGCAAACAAGAAAGAACACAATCAATGCAATGCACAATATGATGCATGATCATGACATGGCAAAATGAGTGTGTTGGGCTAATGCAACTACAACTAGATGGGTTTGAGTCATTTTGAACCAAAGGTTCAACCCCAAACTCAAAGTATGAACTTAAATAGTGCATTATCATGTTTTGATCTAAACAGCAATTTTAAATTGTTTAAACATGCATGAAACCATTACAGATGGATAGATTGGATTTTTATGATCATTTTTCATATATAAATTATTTCATTTGGAGCTATAGATTGATTTCTAAGATTTTTTGAAGTTTTGGACATTTTCTGCAATTTCCTGAATTAAATTTAATCTAGAAAATGACTTACTGCATCAACATTATGTCAGGGTGATGTTAGCAGGTCAACTGGGTCGCCCAGGGTCAGACCTGACCAATGGGGTCCACTGGTCAGTGACACAGTGCTGGTTAGCGTCGCTGACAAGTGGGGTCGGGTGAACAGCCACGTCAGCAAGTCAACATTGACGTGTGGGGTTGGTCAACGTGTGACGTGGCTAGGTCAAACTGACCTATGGGGCCCGTGGGGTTAGTTTAATCTAAACAGAAATAAAACCCAGGTTAATTAGGGCGTGGGGCTTATCTGTCATTGACCTAGGGCTAGACTAGTAGCATAATTAGATCTAACCTAATCTGCCACATCAGCGTCGCCAGAGCCTGGCCGACGGTGACCAAAGCAATGGCAGCGCGGCTCGTATTTGAGCTATGGGTGATGGTTTGGCGCGCTGAGGGCACCGGGGAGGACCTCTTGCTCGATCACATCTAGGGAAGGAGACGAGAGGGCGCAAGGTGGCTCGAGCTCGCCAAAACCGAGCACGCGACAGTGGTCAGAGTTCGGGCACCGATGAAGACGAAGACACAGTGCACGGAAGGATCAACGGTTAGTTCCCATGGGTGCTACATGCACTCACGAAGACGACGGACATATGCATGGGACCATTTGGTCACCGGAGCCTCGTCGGCGACGAGCTCGGGCGGCGGCGTTTTCGAGCGCATGCAACACGGTGGCTATGGCGTGCAAGCGAGGCAATGGAGAGGGGTGTCTGGGGTAGGAGCTCATAGTGAGCATGCTGGGTGGGTCGACGAGCTTGGGGAAGCACCGGAGCAAGCGGAGCGGCAAGGGGGATCTCCAGCGGCCGGCGACAAAGGCGTTGAAGATGGCAACGCTGCAGGGCCTCCGGCGAAGCATGGCAAAGCGAGGAGGTCGAGGGCATTGTGGGGGAGGTGTTGGACAGCACAGGAAGGCGAGGGGAGCATGGTGGCTGCGTCTACGGCGAGCGGGTGACGAGCTCTGCTTGGGTGAGGCGTGGGAGAGAGCGTTGGAGGGGGAGGAGCAAGAGAGAGGAGTTAGAGGGGCCGAGGGGGTCGCGTGGCATCGCGAGAGGTATCGAGGGGGAGGAGGGGGTAGACATGTAGGGAGGAGGTGGCCGCAAGATGGTGCGCGTGCGTCGGGTACGCGCCCATCCTCCTAGGATGGAGGAAGATGACAGGAGGAGGCCAGAGGGCTGGGCCGGCCACTTGGGCAGCCAGGTGGGCTACACAGGCAAGTTCCAGGTAAGATTCTCTCTCTCTCTCTCTCTTTTATTTTTCTTTTCTATTTCTATGCATTTTGTTTTGACTTGATTTAAAACATCAAATCATTTTTTTAAAACTTTCTGTAAATTGTTATGTGAGCTCAGGAACTAGTCCAAGGTCACATGCAACTTACAAAAATAATTGAACTTTATTTCTTATATAACAGAAATAAATCCAACTCAAATATGTCATTGATTTAATTCAAAGGCCAAAAATAAATATTCCTGTGATTCCAAAAATATTGGTTTGAATTTTACCTCTTGCTAATATTTTCACAGAATAACATGAACATTTTCTTGGACTCATTTGATGAGATTGAAATGTTGAGTATTTTTAAAAGGTTTCTGAGGCTTTGAAAATTCCTGAATTCAAATTTCATTTGGATTTAGACATGATGCTCACATGGAAGCTAGCCTAGGTCAGACCAGAACTAGGGATGTGACAACTCACCCCCACTCAACAAGAATCTCGTCTCGAGATTCAAGACATGAGGTAAGAATACAAAGGGGACACAGAACTAACACGATCTTCATGATCCAACTTGCACTTCATAGGAACGTCGATTCCTTGCATCATCCTAGTCTTGACAACTCTGCTTTCGAGATCTTCATCAAACACGAGGATAGAGACAACTCTATAATGATGGATCATCTTAATGATCACAAGATCAACTCACGGAAGGAAGCATAGAAACATCTCTTGAGCTGAGAGGCAAAAGACACCTTGGAAAGGACGGAAGAAACAATTTGACGAGGGTTTCAAAGTAACAAGAAGAAATTGCCATGATTCCATAACGGGGCACCTCAGGGAAGGTGACTCGTAGAATCATCCCTTAAGTGAAAAAACAAGTTACTTTTGATTCAGAGAACATTGAAATTCTCTATACTAGCTTGAGGTAATTCCCAAATAATTGATTGACGGAGTTCGAGGGAACGACATACCTAGACTAGAATGGGTGATGTGGATTACCTTGTTGAAGACAAAGCAATGGATGATTTTTCTTATCATCGGAAATGAATGGGACCCATGGTAGGACCTTTTTGAAGATGATCCTGACCAATAATTACCGAGAAGGGTAGTCCATGGTAGAATGGCACAATGGTGGTGCAAGCTAAGAACAAAATGCTGGGAATGATTCTAGTAACTGGGGAGAAACTCAACAGTTGAGAGTGATTCCACTGTTTGAAAGGTTATGGCATAATCGAAGGAACCGAGAGCGAATCCCAATTAATGCCGACGATAAATCCTAGTGCTTGCGCGTGCTCTCAATAACTTGAGCATTTCCATATTCAGCGAGGTTTTACCAATATCCGTGTCAAGGATCTTGGCAACACAACATACTACCATGATGAATAGTGATGGATGATGCAGATGCAAAGGTAGATAACACCGTCTAAGATTTCACCTTAGCGATGCCAAGCAAACAAAATCTGGATGATCGACCGAGAGACATTTAGCACTCCGCTTCTAATGTTCTCCTTGATGTGCTAGCATAATCCATTCATAGATATGGTTTGATATCTAGAACATCAAGTAAAAGGTCGGACTTCGGGGACACAAAAATCCATAAAGAACAACTAATGAAGTAATTCCTACAAAATCTTTATGGGGAGGTGGCCAACTTCCTCAATCAAGATACTACAATGATAGGTCTTCCAGCTGGGTGTGTTAGCCACAACATCCACTTTACCGGGTTACAAAGAGACCAATATTATAGTTCTTGCGAAACGTTCCAACCATCATATCAGCCTAAGATTCAGATCTGGTTGGTGTCAGGATATCCCAGACTCATCAAGCCTAGAGATAAAAATGAAAGTTTGCAAGACGAGATGACGTTGCAAGATTCTCTAGAAATGAACTATGGTAGTAAGCTCCAAAACATGAGCTGGTTCTGCTAGAAACATGTGAACACGTTATCCAAGACAAGCATGACCACATAGTAGTCCTATAATAAAACACTACCGAGTTTAGAAGGGGAACCATCATCGAGGATATCGAAGTCCTTGCATAAGTCATATGACTAGCTCTTATGAAGGAACTTCTTCTCCTTGAACAAATTAATCAGTGGCTTGGTGTGCTAGGGACACATATAGAATGAAGGTTGCAAGTCCCCAAACCACAAAATACTTCTCACGTGTGCATGACCGATTTGGGATGATTCCTGAGGAAGCAACATTAACTTTCTCGGGTTCACAGCGGCAACTTGCATCAAATGCACATGAATTAGAGGAAGTCACTTCTTTCATCCGGGTATATGCTTCAGGCATGGGACATGAAGAAATGCTTTCAAAAGTTTCCAACACTAGCTTAATGTTCAACAAAATTATGGAGAAGATAATGATGTTGTTGATGGGCTCAACAACAATTCATCTAGGTTTACATAAAAATGGAATTACACAATTATGTGAACAAGGTGATAGCATTGGTCAGACCCAAGAGATATAATGGTGTATGCCCGAGGAAACAACAACGAGTAAGACAACATTATGAACATTATTGGTTCTGATTTGATTTGAGGATAGTCCACACTCAAATCAAAGTTTTGACAAGACAATAGATCCAACAACTGATTATGAGGACCAATCGATGAAGATATCATATTTGTTCAACACACACAACACAAAGATATCCCTTCAGAATGAACTAAATTCGGCAAAGCTTTTATCTTCCAACTCTCCAAGTTGTTGTTTAGCTTGACCAACTATCTCAGGGGTATCCAACACAGATCCTTGGAGAAGGGGTGGTTACAAGGAACCAACTTGATCACGAGCTCAACATAACAGTCAGGGGACAACCTGGTAATACTTCCGAGAAGATATTCGGAGCATCACGAACCACCGATATGTTACTAAGCTCGAGAACAATCTTGCTTTTCAGGGCAAGACGATATGATCCAAAGAGCAAGGAATTAGCATAATCCAAACTCATTTATCAAAGAGTGCACCACGAAATATGGACTAGGTAGCACGATCAATCTTAGGATGACAATTCAATAACCAACACACTAAGTATGAAGTTATTGTCCTTTAACTACCAAGCAACGCGGTTGCTAGGAGTATTGATTTTCACACATCACGGTTCACTTGCGGCATTCTGGTTGAGACAACACGGGACCGAGGAATGAATAATGATGGAGAGAGTATCACCAAATCAAGAATTCATAAGAGTTGGTGCAATTCTCATGAAAATCCTGACAAGAAGGGGTAATACCCCAAGGTAGAACAGAATCAAGAGCTGGATTCACTACAAAAAAAGAGCCATCTCTGACATTTTGGGCCGAACGAAATTTTTTCTGTCACACTTATGACACTTCTATGATGATAATTGTGACAAAACCCGGTATCATCATAGATGTGGTGGGCTCTGACTTCTATGACAAAAAATCATGACAGAAAATGGGCTTTCGTCCTGGGCGGGCCGGAGACGCAGCTGTATGACATTCTTTGGGTCGTCCATGATGGAAAAAACCGTGTTAGAAGCGAGGGCGAGGAAAATATTGGGGTGTTTCCGGTTACGGTGGGGGGTTGTTACCTCTTGAGCAGTGCGTTGGTTTTCCCCGAAGAGGAGAGGATGATGCAGCAAAGTAGCGTAAGTATTTCCCTCACTTTTTGAGAACCAAGGTATCAATCCAGTAGGAGACCACACACAAGTCCCTCGTACCTACACAAAACGATAGCAACTTGCAACCAACACGATTAGGGGTTGTCAATCCCTTCACGGTCACTTACGATAGTGAGATCTGATAGAGATGATAAATAATATTTTTGGTATTTTTGATAGATAGATGCAAAGTAAAAAGTAAAAGGCAAACTAAAAACAAAGCAAGTAAATAAAGTGATAGAGATTGATATGATGAGAATAGACCCGGGGGACATAGGTTTCACTAGTGGCTTCTCTCAAGAGCATAAGTATTCTACGGTGGGTGAACAAATTACTGTTGAGCAATTGACAGAATTGAGCATCGTTATGAGTATATCTAGGCAATGGTCATGTATATAGGCATCATGTCCAAAACAAGTAGATCGAAATGATTCTGTATCTACTACTATTACTCCACTCGTCGACCGCTATCCAGCATGCATCTAGAGTATTAAGTAA
Source organism: Triticum aestivum (assembly GCF_018294505.1). NCBI lineage: Eukaryota > Viridiplantae > Streptophyta > Magnoliopsida > Poales > Poaceae > Triticum > Triticum aestivum. The sequence goes on from NC_057801.1 coordinate 311,864,579, forward strand.
AAACAGAGTAACGCCTTAAGCAAGATGACATGATGTAGAGGGATAAATTCATGCAATATGATAAAAAACCCATCTTGTTATCCTCGATGGCAACAATACAATACATGCCTTGCAACCCTTTCTGTCACTGGGTAAGGACACCGCAAGATTGAACCCACAGCTAAGCACTTCTCCCATTGCAAGAACTACCAATCTAGTTGGCCAAACCAAAAAGGATTATTCAAAGAGACTTGCAAAGATAACTCAATCATACATAAAAGAATTCAGAGAAGAATCAAATATTTTCCATAGATAATACTAGATCATAAACCCACAATTCATCGGTCTCAACAAACACACCGCAAAAAGAAGATTACATCGAATAGATCTCCACAAGAGAGGGGGAGAACATTGTATTGAGATCCAAAAAGAGAGAAGAAGCCATCTAGCTACTATCTATGGACCCGAAGGTCTGAAGTAAACTACTCACACTTCATCGGAGGGGCTATGGTGTTGATGTAGAAGCCCTCCATGGTGGATGCCCCCTCCGGCAGAGCTCCGGAATAGGCCCCAAGAAGGGATCTCATGGATACAGACGGTTGCGATGGTGGAATTAGGTTTTGGGCTCCTGTTCTAATCGTTTGGGGATACATAGGTATATATAGGAGGAAGGAGTACGTCGGTGGAGCTTCGAGGGGCCCATGAGGTAGGGGGGCGCGCCTAGGGGGGGCGCCTTCCACCCTCGTGACCGCCTCGTGGCTTTCTTGACGGAGGGTCCAAGTCTCCTGGATCTTATCTGATGAGAAAATCACGTTGCCGAAGGTTTCATTTCGTTTGGACTCCGTTTGATTTTCTGTTTCATCGAAACACTGAAGAAGGCAAAAAACAGCAATTCTGGGCTGAGCCTCCGGTTAATAGGTTAGTCCCAAAAATAATATAAAAGTGGAAAATAAAGCCCAATATAGTCCAAAACAGTAGATAAAGTAGCATGGAGCAATAAAAAATTATAGATATGTTGGAGACGTATCAGGCATCCCCAAGCTTAATTCCTGCTCGTCTTCGAGTAGGTAAATGATAAAAAAGAATTTTTGATGCGGAGTGATACTTTGGCATAATTTCAATGTAAATCTTCTTAATTGCGATATGAATATTCAGATTCGAAAGATTCAAGACAAAAGTTCATATTGACACAAAAATAATAATACTTCGAGCATACTAATCAAATCAATCATGTCTTCTCAAAATAACATGACAAACGAAAGTTCATCCCTACAAAATCATATAGTTAGGCTATGCTTCATTTTCGTCACACAAAGATGTTCCCAACTTCTATACCCCCGATGACAAGCCAAGCAATTGTTTCATACTTAAATAATCTCAAACTTTTTCAACCTTCACGCAATACATGAGCGTGAGCCATGGACATAGCACTATGGGTGGAATAGAATATGATGATGGGGATTGTGTGGAGAAGACAAAAAAGGAGAAAGTCTCACGTTAATGAGGCTAATCAACGGGCTATGGAGATGCCCATCGATTGATGTCAACATGAGGAGTAGGGATTGCCATGCAACGGATGCACTAGAGCTATGAATGCTCAACAAAATAAAACTAGTGGGTGTGCATCCAACTCACTTGCTCATGAAGACCTAGGGCATTTTAGGAAGCCCATCGTAGGAATATACAAGCCAAGTTCTATAATGAAAAATTCCCGCTAGTATAAAAAAGACAACTTATGAGACTCACTACATGAGGAACAAGGTGCTACTTTGAAGCACAATATATGAGACTCACTACATGAAGAACAAGGTGCTACTTTGAAGCACAATATGTGAGACTCACTACATGAAGAACAAGGTGCTACTTTGAAGCACAATATATGAGACTCATGAATAACAAGGTGCTACTTTGAAGCACAAGTGTGGAAAAAGAGATAGTAGCATTGCCCTTTTCCTATTTTTTTGGGCCTTTTTTGGCCTTTCTCTATTTTTTATTTGGGCAATGCTCTAATAATGATGATCATTACACTTCTATTGATTACAACATAAGGATTACAACTCAAAACTTAGAACAAGATATGACTCTATATGAATGCCTCCAGCGGTGTACCGGGATGGTGCAATGAATCAAGAGTGACATGTATGGAAAATAATGCATGGTGGCTTTGCCACAAATACGATGTCAACTACATGATCATGCAATGGCAATATGACAAAATTAATGTATGTCATGATGATGGTGGTGGAAGTTGCATGGCAATATATCTCGGAATGGCTATGGAAATGCCATGATAGGTAGGTATGGTGGCTGTTTTGAGGAAGATATAAGGAGGTTTATGTGTGATAGAGCGCATCGTATCACGGGGTTTGGATGCACCGGCGAATTTTGCACCAACTCTCAAAGTGAGAAAGGGCAATGCACGGTACCGAAGAGGCTAGCAAAGGCGGAAAGGTGAGAGTGCGTATAATCCATGGACTCAACATTAGTCAAAAGAACTCATATACTTATTGCAAAAATTTAGAAGTCATCAAAAATCAAGTACTACGCGCATCCTCCTAGGGGGATAGATTGGTAGGAAAAGACCATCGCTCGTCCCCGAACGCCACTCATAAGGATGCACAAGCCAGCTACACTTCATGTTTAAAATTTGTTACACAACTTTAACCATACGTGCATGCTACGGGACTTGCAAACTTCAACACAAGTATTTCTCAAATTCATAATCACCAAACTAGCATGACTTTGATATTATCACCTCCATATATCAAAACAATTATCAAGCATCAAACTTATCTTGGTATTCAACGCACTCAAAAGAAAGTTTCACATATCTTGAACACCAAGTATATTAACATTAAGCAAATTACCATGCTATTAACGACTCTCAAAATAATCCAAGTGAAGCATGAGAGATCAATAGTTTCTTTAAAACAAATCCACCACCGTGCTCTAAAATATATAAGTGAAGCACTAGAGCAAAAATTATCACGCTCAAAAGATATAAGTGAAGCACTATGAGCAAAACTATCAAGCTCAAAAGATATAAGTGAAGCACATAGAGTATTCTATGAAATTCCAAATCATGTATGGCTCTCTCAAAATGTGTGTACAGCAAGGATGGTTGTGGTAGACTAACAAGCAAAGACACAAATAATACACGACGCTCCAAGCAAAACACATATCATGTGGTGAATAAAAATATAGCTCCAAGTGAATTACCGATGGAAGTGGACGAAAGAGGGGATGCCTTCCGGGGCATCCCGAAGCTTTGACTTTTTGGTGTCCTTGGATTGTCTTGGGGGTTCCATGGGCATCCCCAAGCTTAGGCTCTTTCCACTCCTTTTTCCATAATCCATCAAAAGAATTCACCCAAAACGTGAAAACTTCACAACACAAAACTCAACAGAAATCTCGTGAGCTCCGTTAGAGAAAGAAAACAAAAGACTACTTCAAGGTACTGTAATGAACTCATTATTTATTTACTTTGGTGTTAAACCTACTGTATTCCAACTTCTCTATGGATTATAAACTATTTTACTAGCCATAGATTCATCAAAATAAACAAACAACACACGTAAAACAGAATCTGTCAAAAACAGAATAGTCTGTAGCAATCTGTAACTAACGCAAACCTCTGGAACTCTAAAAAGTCTACCAAAATATGAAGTCCTGTACAATTTGTTTATTGAACAGCAGCAAAACGAATGAACGCAAAATCACGTTCCTGTGATTTATCATAACTAAATTCGTGCGTGCAAAGTTTCTGTTTTTCAGCAGAATCAAATCAACTATCATCGTAGGTTATCCTATAGGTTCTACTTGGCACAAACACTAACTAAAACATAAAACCACATTCAAACAGAAGGTAGATGGATTATTTATTCCTAAACATAAGCAAAAACAAAATACACAAAATAAAATTGGGTTGCCTCCCAACAAGCGCTATCGTTTAACGCCCCTAGCTAGGCATAAAAGCAAGGATAGATCTAGGTATTGCCATCTTTGGTAGGCAATCCATAAGTGGCTCTCATAATAGATTCATATGGTAATTTTATTTTCTTTCTAGGGAAGTGTTCCATACCCTTCTTTAAGGTAAATTGGAATCTAATATTCCCTTCCTTCATATCAATAATTGCACCAATCGTTCTAAGGAAAGGTCTACCAAGATTAATAGGACATGAAGGATTGCAATCTATATCAAGAACGATAAAATCTACGGGCACATAATTCCTATTTGCAGCAATAAGAACATCATTAATTCTTCCCATAGGTTTTTTAATAGTGGAATCTGCAAGATGCAAGTTTAGAGAGCAATCATCAAAATCACAGAAATCTAGCAAATCACATAAAGCTTTGGGAATAGTAGAGACACTAGCACCCAAATCACACAAAGCATGAAACTCATAATCTTTAATTTTAATTTTAATAGTAGGTTCCCACTCATCATAGAGTTTTCTAGGGATAGAAACTTTCAACTCAAGTTTTTCTTCATAAGATTGCATCAAGGCATCAACAATGTGTTCGGTAAAGGCCTTATTTTGACTATAAGCATGAGGAGAATCTAGCACGGATTGAAACAAGGAAATACAACCAATCAAAGAGAAATTTTCATAATTAAATTCCTTCAGATCCAAAATAGTGGGTTTAGCAACATCTAGGTTTTTATTTCTTTCACTCCCACTTTCATCAAATTCATCATCGAGATCTAGAAACTCCGAATTCTTAGAACGCCTTCTAGGTAAAGGAAGATCATATTCAGTTTCATCAAGATTCATATTGCAAAACAAAGATTTAATGGGGGACACATCAATAACTTTTAGATCTTCATCTTGATTTTCATAGGAATTGGAAGAACATGCTTTAATAAAGGCATCTTTGGAAGCACGCATCCTAGCGGTTCTTTCCTTGCACTCATCAATGGAAATTCTCGTGGCTTTGAGAGACTCATCGATATCATGCTTAGGAGGAATAGATCTAAGCTTTAAAGAATCAATTTCAAGAGAAATTCTATCAACGTTCTTAGCCAAATCATCAACTTTAAGCAATTTCTCTTCAAGCAAAGCATTAAAATTCTTTTGTGAATTCATAAACTCTTTAACACTACTCTCAAATTCAGAGGGCATCTTATTAAAATTTCCATAAGAGTTGTTGTAGAAATGTCCATAATTATTAGAAGGATTACTAGGATAAGGCCTGGGATTAAAATTCCCTCTATACGCGTTGTTTCCAAAACTATTCCTACCAACAAAATTCACATCCATAGATTCATTATTATTCTCAAGCAAAGTAGACAAAGGCATATCATTGGGATCAAGAGCAGTATTTTTAGGAGCAAACATCTTCATAAGTTCATCCATCTTTTCACTCAAAACATTGAATTCTTCTATAGCATGCACTTTTTTACTAGAAGATCTTTCGGTGTGCCATTGAGAATAATTAGCCATGATATTATCAAGCAATTTGGTAGCATCCCCTAACGTAATTTCCATAAACGTGCCTCCCGCGGCCGAATCTAAAAGATTTCTAGAAGCAAAATTCAATCCGGCATAAAAATTTTGTATGATCATCCATAAATTCAAACCATGAGTAGGGCAATTGCGAAGCATTAATTTCATTCTTTCCCAAGATTGGGCAACATGCTCATGATCAAGTTGTTTAAAATTCATGATATCGTTCCTAAGAGTGATAATCTTAGCGGGAGGAAAATACTTAGAGATAAAACCATCTTTGCACTTGTTCCAAGAATTAATACTATTTTTAGGCAAAGACGAAAACCAAACTTTAGCACGATCTCTAAGTGAAAACGGAAATAATTTAAATTTGACAATATTGTTATCCGTATCTTTCTTCTTTTGCATATCACACAAATCAACAAAATTGTTTAGATGAGTAGCGACATCTTCACTAGGAAGGCCGGAGAATTGATCTTTCATAACAAGATTCAGCAAAGCGGTATTGTTTTCACAAGACTCATCATTATTAAGAAGAGCAATCGGAGTACTAAGGAAATCATTATTACTGGTATTCGAGAAATCACACAATTTGGTATTATCTTGCGCCATGGCAACAAGTAATCCAACACACAAGCAAACAGAAAGGCAACGAAAAAGGCAAATGGAAAAGAGAGGAGGAGATTGGGAAAGAGAGGGCGAATAAAACGGCAAGGGTGAAGTGGGGGAGAGGAAAACGAGAGGCAAATGGAAAATAATGTAATGCGAGAGATAGGGATTTTGATGGGTACTGGTATTGTTAACTTGCGTGTGTGAGCCTCCCCGACAACGGCGCCAGAAATTCTTCTTTCTACCTCTTGAGCACCGCGTTGGTTTTCCCCGAAGAGGAGAGGATGCTGCAGCAAAGTAGCGTAAGTATTTCCCTCAGTTTTTGAGAACCAAGGTATCAATCCAGTAGGAGACCACGCACAAGTCCCTCGTACCTACACAAAACGATAGCAACTTGCAACCAACGCGATTAGGGGTTGTCAATCCCTTCACGGTCACTTACGATAGTGAGATCTGATAGAGATGATAAATAATATTTTTGGTATTTTTGATAGATAGATGCAAAGTAAAAAAGTAAAAGGCAAAGTAAAAACAAAGCAAGTAAATAAAGTGATAGAGATTGATATGATGAGAATAGACCCAAGGGCCATAGGTTTCACTAGTGGCTTCTCTCAAGAGCATAAGTATTCTATGGTGGGTGAACAAATTACTGTTGATCAATTGACAGAATTGAGCATAGTTATGAGTATATCTAGGCAATGATCATGTATATAGGCATCACATCCAAAACAAGTAGATCGAAACGATTCTGCATCTACTACTATTACTCCACTCATCGACCGCTATCCAGCATGCATCTAGAGTATTAAGTAAAAACAGAGTAACGACTTAAGCAAGATGACATGATGTAGAGGGATAAATTCATGCAATATGATAAAAACCCCATCTTGTTATCCTCGATGGCAACAATACAATACGTGCCTTGCAACCCTTTCTGTCACTGGGTAAGGACACCGCAAGATTGAACCCAAAGCTAAGAACTTTTCCCATTGCAAGAACTACCAATCTAGTTGGCCAAACCAAAAAGGATAATTCGAAGAGACTTGCAAAGATAACTCAATCATACATAAAAGAATTCAGAGAAGAATCAAATATTTTCCATAGATAATACTGGATCATAAACCCACAATTCATCGGTCTCAACAAACACACCGCAAAAAGAAGATAACATCGAATAGATCTCCACAAGAGAGGGGGAGAACATTGTATTGAGATCCAAAAAGAGAGAATAAGCCATCTAGCTACTATATATGGACCCGAAGGTCTGAAGTAAACTACTCACACTTCATCGGAGGGGCTATGGTGTTGATGTAGAAGCCCTCCGTGGTGGATGCCCCCTCCGGCGGAGCTCCGGATCAGGACCCAAGATGGGATCTCGTGGATACAGAAGGTTGCGGCGATGGAATTAGGTTTTTGGCTCCTATTCGGATCGTTTGGGGATACGTAGGTATATATAGGAGGAAGGAGTACGTCGGTGGAGCTTCAAGGGGCCCACGAGGTAGGGTGGTGCGCCCAGAGGGGGGGGGCGCCCTCCACCCTCGTGACCGCCTCATGGCTTTCTTGACAGAGGGTCCAAGTCTCCTGGATCTTATCTGATGAGAAAATCACGTTCTCGAAGGTTTCATTCCGTTTGGACTCTGTTTGATATTCTGTTTCTTCGAAACATTGAAAAAGGCAAAAAACAACAATTCTGGGCTGGGCCTCCGGTTAATAGGTTAGTCCCAAAAATAATATAAATGTGGAAAATAAAGCCCAATATAGTCCAAAACAGTAGATAAAGTAGCATGGAGCAATAAAAAATTCTAGATACGTTGGAGATGTATCAGTGGTCTGGGCCGAGCGTACACGCGTGGGTGCGAGGCATTGGGCTGTACCTGAACCTGAGCGAGGCGTTTGCCTATACTGAACCCGAGCGATTGCACTGCAAGCTACGCATTACTAAACCCGAGTGATCGATCGATGGCTTTTAACTGAACCCGATCGAGCGATTCCTTCGCTACTGCTGCTAACTGAAGCCGATCGATGCTGCCTATGGATGAACAGTGAGCGTTGCGGGGGGGGGGGGGGTTGGATGAACAGTGAGCAGTGGGGGTGGATGAACAGGACCCCGTGGTGTTGCATCTCGATGAACAGGACCCCGATCGATCGAGCCGGTTGGGGCTGGATGAATAGGACGACCCCTTGGTGGGCTGGATGAATAGTAGACGGTGAGGGGGTGGATGAATAGTAGCCCGTGGAGGGGTGGTTGAATAGGAGCCCGAGAGGGGTGGTTGAACAGTAGCTGGTGGAGTAGTGCACGGTGGAGCCTGGATGAACAGGAGCCCGTGGATGAACAGTCGCAGCTGGAGGCCGGAGGAGATCGACGGTGGATGAACAGTAGCCCGTGGAGGTTGGAGGATGTCGACGGTGGAGATGAACAGTATCCCGTGGAGTCCCCTTTTGCGGTACGCCACAGCCCTCCCGATGAACAAGACCCCAGTTTCGATTGTAGCGCTCCAACACAAGTCCATTTCCTCCGTTTTGCGGTACGCCACACCCCTCCCGATTAACAGGACCCCGTCCCGACCGTAGGAGGTCCAACACAAGTCCGTTTCCTCCGTTTTGCGGTACGCCAGACCCCTCCCAATGAACAGGATCCGTTTCAAACATGGCGGGTCGAACACAAGGCCGTTTCCTCCGTTCTGCGGTACGCCAGGCCTCGTTTCCATTGCATGTTCCATCCAAGCCGGTTGGCTCCCACGCGTTCCGTTGCCTCTCGATGAAGACGGCGCAATTCGTTGCCTCATGATGAACACGACGCATTCCGTTGCCTCCCCATGAACAGGACAATGACACAGTTTCTCCGTTCTGACCCAGCCATGTACATGATCCCTGGCCGTACGTATGCGCGAGTAGGCGTTTGAGCACTAATTTCATGAGTACGGCAATTGTGAAGCATTAATTTCATTCTTTCCCAAGATTGGGCAACATGCTCATGATCAAGTTGTTTAAAATTCATGGTATCGTTCCTAAGAGTGATAATCTTAGCGGGAGGAAAATACTTAGAGATAAAACCATCTTTGCACTTGTTCCAAGAATTAATACTATTTTTAGGCAAAGACGAAAACCAAACTTTAGCACGATCTCTAAGTGAAAACGGAAATAATTTCAATTTGACAATATTGTTATCCGTATCTTTCTTCTTTTGCATATCACACAAATAAACAAAATTGTTTAGATGAGTAGAGACATCTTCACTAGAAAGGCCGGAGAATTGATCTTTCATAACAAGATTCACCAAAGCGGTATTGTTTTCACAAGACTCATCATTATTTAGAAGAGCAATCGGAGTACTAAGGAAATCATTATTATTGGTATTCGAGAAATCACACAATTTGGTATTATCTTGCGCCATGGCAACAAGTAATCCAACACACAAGCAAACAGAAAGGCAACGAAAAAGGCAAATGGAAAAGAGAGGAGGAGATTGGGAAAGAGAGGGCGAATAAAACGGAAAGGGTGAAGTGGGGGAGAGGAAAACGAGAGGCAAATGGCAAATAATGTAATGCGAGAGATAGGGATTTTGATGGGTACTTGGTATTGTTAACTTGCTTGTGTGAGCCTCCCCGGCAACGGCGCCAGAAATTCTTCTTGCTACCTCTTGAGCACCGCGTTGGTTTTCGCCGAAGAGGAGAGGATGCTGCAGCAAAGTAGCATAAGTATTTCCCTCAGTTTTTGAGAACCAAGGTATCAATCCAGTAGGAGACCACGCACAAGTCCCTCGTACCTACACAAAACGATAGCAACTTGCAACCAACGCGATTAGGGGTTGTCAATCCCTTCACGGTCACTTACGATAGTGAGATCTGATAGAGATGATAAATAATATTTTTGGTATTTTTGATAGATAGATGCAAAGTAAAAAAGTAAAAGGCAAAGTAAAAACAAAGCAAGTAAATAAAGTGATAGAGATTGATATGATGAGAATAGACCCGAGGGCCTTAGGTTTCACTAGTGGCTTCTCTCAAGAGCATAAGTATTCTACGGTGGGTGAACAAATTACTGTTGATAAATTGACAGAATTGAGAATAGTTATGAGTATATCTAGGCAATGATCATGTATATAGGCATCACGTCCAAAACAAGTAGATCGAAACGATTCTGCATCTACTACTATTCCTCCACTCATTGACCGCTATCCAGCATGCATCTAGAGTATTAAGTAAAAACAAAGTAACGCCTTAAGCAAGATGACATGATGTAGAGGGATAAATTCATGCAATATGATAAAAAACCCATCTTGTTATCCTCGATGGCAACAATACAATACGTGCCTTGCAACCCTTTCTGTCACTGGGTAAGGACACCGCAAGATTGAACCCAAAGCTAAGCACTTCTCCCATTGCAAGAACTACCAATCTAGTTGGCCAAACCAAAAAGGATAATTCGAAGAGACTTGCAAAGATAACTCAATCATACATAAAAGAATTCAGAGAAGAATCAAATATTTTCCATAGATAATACTGGATCATAAACCCACAATTCATCGGTCTCAACAAACACACCGCAAAAAGAAGATTACATCGAATAGATCTCCACAAGAGAGGGGGAGAACATTGTATTGAGATCCAAAAGGAGAGAAGAAGCGATCTAGCTACTAGCTATGGACCCGAAGGTCTGATGTAAACTACTCACACTTCATCGGGGGGCTATGGTGTTGATGTAGAAGCCCTCCGTGGTGGATGCCCCCTCCGGCGGAGCTTCGGAACAGGACCCAAGATGGGATCTCGTGGATACAGAAGGTTGCGGCGATGGAATTAGGTTTTTGGCTCCTGTTCTGATCGTTTGGGGATACGTAGGTATATATAGGAGGAAGGAGTACGTCGGTGGAGCTTCAATGAGCCCACGAGGTAGGGTGGCGCGTCCAGGGGGGGCGGGGGCACCCTCCACCCTCGTGACCGCCTCATGGCTTTATTGACGGAGGGTCCAAGTCTCCTGGATCTTATCTGATGAGGAAATCACGTTCTCGAAGGTTTCATTCCGTTTGGACTCTATTTGATATTCTGTTTCTTCGAAACACAGAAAAAGGCAAAAAACAACATTTCTGGGCTGGGCCTCCGGTTAATAGGTTAGTCCCAAAAATAATATAAATGTGGAAAATAAAGCCCAATATAGTCCAAAACAGTAGATAAAGTAGCATGGAGCAATCAAAAATTATAGATACGTTGGAGACGTATCAGTGGTCTGGGCCGAGCGTACACGCGTGGGTGCGAGGCATTGGGCTGTACATGAACCTGAGCGAGGCGTTTGCCTATACTGAACCCGAGCGATTGCACAGCAAGCTACGCATTACTAAACCCGAGTGATTGATCGATGGCTTTTAACTGAACCCGATCGAGCGATTCCTTTGCTACTGCTGCTAACTGAAGCCGATCGATGCTGCCTCTGGATGAACAATGAGCGTCACGGGGGGGGGGGGGGGGGGGGGGGGAGGATTAGATGAACAGTGAGTAGTGGGGGTGGATGAACAGGACCCCGTGGTGTTGCATCTGGATGAACAGGACCCCGATCGATCGAGCCGGTTGGGGTTGGATGAACTGTACGACCCCTTGGTGGGCAGGATGAATAGTAGATGGTGAAGGGGTGGATGAACAGTAGCCCGTGGAGGGGTGGTTGAATAGGAGCCCATGGAGAGGGGTGGTTGAATAGTAGCTGGTGGAGTAGTGCACGGTGGAGCCTGGATGAACAGGAGCCCGTGGATGAACAGTCGCAGGTGGAGGCCGGAGGAGATCGACGATGGATGAAGAGTAGCCCGTGGAGGTTGGAGGATGTCGACGGTGGAGATGAACAGTATCCCGTGGAGTCCCCTTTTGCGGTAGCCACAGCCCTCCTGATGAACAGGACCCCAGTTTCGACCGTAGCGCTCCAACACAAGTCCATTTCCTCTGTTTTGCGGTACGCCACACACCTCCCGATTAACAGGACCCCGTCTCGACCGTAGGAGGTCCAACACAAGTCCGTTTCCTCCGTTTTGCGGTACGCCAGACCCCTCCCGATGAACAGGATCCGTTTCAAACATGGCGGGTCGAACACAAGGCCGTTTCCTCCGTTCTGCGGTACGCCAGGCCTCGTTTCCATTGCCTGTTCCATCCAAGCCGGTTGGCTCCCACGCGTTCCGTTGCCTCTCGATGAACATGACGCATTTCGTTGCCTCCCGATGAACACGACACATTCCGTTGCCTCCCCATGAACATGACAACGACACAGTTTCTCCGTTCTGACCCAGCCATGTACACGAGCCCTGGCCGTACGTATGCGCGAGTAGGCGTTCGAGCACTAATTTCATGAGTAGGGCAATTGCGAAGCATTAATTTCATTCTTTCCCAAGATTGGGCAACATGCTCATGATCAAGTTGTTTAAAATTCATGGTATCGTTCCTAAGAGTGATAATCTTAGCGGGAGGAAAATACTTAGAGATAAAACCATCTTTGCACTTGTTCCAAGAATTAATACTATTTTTAGGCAAAGACGAAAACCAAACTTTAGCACGATCTCTATGTGAAAACGGAAATAATTTCAATTTGACAATATTGTTATCCGTATCTTTCTTCTTTTGCATATCACACAAATCAACAAAATTGTTTAGATGAGTAGCGACATCTTCACTAGGAAGGCCGGAGAATTGATCTTTCATAACAAGATTCAGCAAAGCGGTATTGTTTTCACAAGACTCATCATTATTAAGAAGAGCAATCGGAGTACTAAGGAAATCATTATTATTGGTATTCGAGAAATCACACAATTTGGTATTATCTTGCGCCATGGCAACAAGTAATCCAACACACAGGAAAACAGAAAGGCAACGAAAAAGGCAAATGGAAAAGAGAGGAGGAGATTGGGAAAGAGAGGGCGAATAAAACGGCAAGGGTGAAGTGGGGGAGAGGAAAACAAGAGGCAAATGGCAAATAATGTAATGCGAGAGATAGGGATTGTGATGGGTACTTGGTATTGTTAACTTGCTTGTGTGAGCCTCCCCGGCAACGGCGCCAGAAATTCTTCTTGCTACCTATTGAGCACCGCGTTGGTTTTCCCCGAAGAGGAGAGGATGCTGCAGCAAAGTAGCGTAAGTATTTCCCTTAGTTTTTGAGAACCAAGGTATCAATCCAGTAGGAGACCACACACAAGTCCCTCGTACCTACACAAAACGATAGCAACTTGCAACCAACGCGATTAGGGGTTGTCAATCCCTTCAAGTTCACTTACGATAGTGAGATCTGATAGAGATGATAAATAATATTTTTGGTATTTTTGATAGATAGATGCAAAGTAAAAAAGTAAAAGGCAAAGTAAAAACAAAGCAAGTAAATAAAGTGATAGAGATTGATATGATGAGAATAGACCCGAGGGCCATAGGTTTCACTAGTGGCTTCTCTCAAGAGCATAAGTATTCTACGGTGGGTGAACAAATTACTATTGATCAATTGACAGAATTGAGCATAGTTATGAGTATATCTAGGCAATGATCATGTATATAGGCATCACGTCCAAAACAAGTAGATCGAAACGATTCTGTATCTACTACTATTACTCCACTCATCGACCGCTATCCAGCATGCATCTAGAGTATTAAGTAAAAATAGAGTAACACCTTAAGCAAGATGACATGATGTAGAGGGATAAATTCATGCAATATGATAAAAACCCCATCTTGTTATCCTCGATGGAAACAATACAATACGTGCCTTGCAACCCTTTCTGTCACTGGGTAAGGACACCGTAAGATTGAACCCAAAGCTAAGCACTTCTCCCATTGCAAGAACTACCAATCTAGTTGGCCAAACCAAAAAGGATAATTCGAAGAGACTTGCAAAGATAACTCAATCATACATAAAAGAATTCAGAGAAGAATCAAATATTTTCCATAGATAATACTGGATCATAAACCCACAATTCATCGGTCTCAACAAACACACCGCAAAAAGAAGATTACATCGAATAGATCTCCACCAGAGAGGGGGAGAACATTGTATTGAGATCCAAAAAGAGAGAAGAAGCCATCTAGCTACTTGCTATGGACCCGAAGGTCTGAAGTAAACTACTCACACTTCATCGGAGGGGCTATGGTGTTGATGTAGAAGCCCTCCGTGGTGGATGCCCCCTCCGGCGGAGCTCCGGAACAGGACCCAAGATGGGATCTCGTGGATACAGAAGGTTGCGGCGATGGAATTAGGTTTTTGGCTCCTGTTCTGATCGTTTGGGGATACGTAGGTATATATAGGACGAAGGAGTACGTCGGTGGAGCTTCAAGGGGCCCACGAGGTAGGGTGGCGCGCCCAGGGGGGGCGGGGGCGCCCTCCACCCTCGTGACCGCCTCATGGCTTTCTTGACGGAGGGTCCAAGTCTCTTGGATCTTATCTGATGAGAAAATCACGTTCTCGAAGGTTTCATTCCGTTTGGACTCCGTTTGATATTCTGTTTCTTCGAAACACTGAAAAAGGCAAAAAACAACAATTCTGGGCTGGGCCTCCGGTTAATAGGTTAGTCCCAAAAATAATATAAATGTGGAAAATAAAGCCCAATATAGTCCAAAACAGTAGATAAAGTAGCATGGAGCAATCAAAAATTATAGATACGTTGGAGACGTATCAGTGGTCTGGGTCGAGCATACACGCGTGGGTGCGAGGCATTGGGCTGTACCTGAACCTGAGCGAGGCGTTTGCCTATACTGAACCCGAGCGATTGCACTGCAAGCTACGCATTACTAAACCCGAGTGATCGATCGATGGCTTTTAACTAAACCCGATCGAGCGATTCCTTTGCTACTGCTGCTAACTGAAGCCAATCGATGCTGCCTCTGGATGAACAATGAGCGTC